>NW_027362761.1:727479723-727642223 GCF_046119375.1 Phyllobates terribilis | reverse complement strand
CGGTGAACTGCGTAGAAAGAATTCAGACAATTCATGAAGTGCTTCTTATTTGTTCATTCTGTTTCTCAAAAATTGGAATAAAAATGAAATAAAAAATGTTATGTACAGCGGGACACTGCAAAGAGATGTATGTGTCTCTCTACAGTGCGTCCCTATGGTGGACAGATGCTTCAGCATCCATCCTGACAGTGCACACTGGACGCATACTTCCCGACCATATGCACCCAACAGTGTCCACAAGTTCAGAGTGGACCTAGCCTTAGTTCGGGCCGCTGATGGAGCAGTTTCAGCTCATCGTGAGTGTCAGACCCCCAGCAATCTTATATTAAGAGGAGTCCTCAATTGTCAGGTCCTGGGCAACCCTTTTAACCCCTTCCTGACATTTTACTTACGTTTACATCATGGTCAGGAAGAGGTTCCCACAAAGTGACGTAAATTTACGTCATGACGATCATGCGGGCACAGGAGCTGTGCCCGCACGATCGCCGCTGGGAGCTCATCGTAAGTTACAACCGAGCTCCTGCTGTCATTGCCAGGAGCAGTGCCTGCACCGTCCTGGGCCATTTAACCCCCTAAATGCTGCAATAGTGTTTAGAAGGCTGGGAGAGGGAGGAGGCTCCCGCTCTATTCAGATTCACGTCATCGCGAGGGCCTGATCGTTGCCATGGCAACTCGAGGGTTTCGTGATGAATTCTGGGTCAGCCACCTACTGCAAGCCAGGAGCATGGTCTAAGAGGCTTGTGTCAGTGCAGCAGTAAAAAAAACTAAAACATTTTAAAAAAAAAAAAAAAAAATCATGAAATAAATGAAAAAAATATATTGAACCAAGAAATGGGTATATTTAAGTAATAAAATAAACTAAACAAAAAACACATTTGGTATCGCAGTGTCCGAAACGACCCGACCTATAAAAATGTCACATTATTTAACCCCTTCAGTGAACTCCGTAAAACTTTTTAATAAAAAATGTGGCAAAACTATACTTTTTCATCATACCGCCAAAAAAAGTGGAATGAAGCGTGATCAAAAAGCCAAATGTAAACAAAAATGATACTGCTGAAAATATCATCTTGGCTTGCAAAAAAAACAAGCAGCCATATAGCAGAAAAATAGTGTTAGCTCTCAGAATATATGCAAAAATTTTTTTTTTCTGTAAAATTGTTTGTGTACAACCAGCCAAACATTAAAAACCAATATAAATCTGATATCGCTATAATCGCATCGACCCGAACAACAAATCAGTCTAATCACTTATATCGCACGAGCAATGGCGTAAAACATAAAACCAATTCTTGACCCGCTGTTGATTTGTTAATTCTACCTCACAAAGATCGCAGTACGGCTCGGCGCACATTTATCCTGCGCTCTGCGCTGAGCACTTACGCCAGAGTTTCCGTGTAAATCTCTGAAATACGTGATTCAGACAGAACCCCTGACGGAAGATTCCCTATAATGAGGCAGATATAGGCCACTGTGGATGCCGTCTGGCCTTTGATCCAGCGGTGTCCGTCTTTTAAAGCTTGCATAAAAGCGCGGTCCACCACAGTTTTGTGCACTTCTGAAAAGGACACAGCTGAACAGAGGCCAGACGGAGTCCAAAGTATCTCTGCTGCCTCATTATAGTTAATGGATCCTTCGGGGGTTTCAACTGAATCAGTCATTCAGAGATTTAGATGGAAACCTCAATGTGCTCAGCGTAGAGCGCAGAATAAATGTGATCCCAAATGTTATGTATCCTGTTCCCAATAAAAGCTTCAACTCAATCCACAAAAAAAGCAAGTCCCTACTCAGGTCTGTCAATGGAAGGCTTCCACTTTACTGGTAGTACAAAGGCTCTGGAAAAGAGAAATGGCCCTTGCCCCCTAAAAGAAATCCAGTGAATTCTGCACTCCCAAATCCAAATGTCCCCTTCCCTTCTGAGCCTCAGTGTGGCTAAACCACATTTAGCATCCACATGTTTAGCATTTCTGTAGAGATGAGAGCTCGCCTAACTTACGGGTGCATGTCCAGCTTGTGCTTCTGGAGATATAATGTACTAGGCACTACAACGTCATTGTCGCTACAATAGCAGATTTGCACTTTTCAATCAGCAACATCCGCTGCTGCTTGTTCCTGGAAAACACTCATGGAGTCAAAATCGTCACTATACCTGGAGGTAAATTTCTAGAGGGGTTTAATTTCCAAAATGGGATCACTTCAGAGGGGATATGGCTCTGTATATGGAGTCTGCAAAGTATTCTACGATAATTTGTTCTCCAGGAGTGAAATGGCATTCCTTACCTCCCAAGTCTCGCCGTGTGAATAATCAGTACTGTACAACCACATATGGGGTATTTCCACATTCAGCAGAAATTGTGTGACAAATGTTGATGCCATTTTTACCCATTCTCCCATGTGAAAATGTAAAATTTGGGGCTAAAACAAAATTTTTGTAGTAAAAATGTAATTATTTTTTCTTCACTGCACAAGGTTATAAAATTCTGTGACATACCCGTGGTGTCAATATGGTCACTGCACCCTTAGATGAATTCTAGTTGGTAAAATGGGGTCACTTATGGGGGTTTCTGCTGTTCTGGCACCTCAGGGACTCTTCCAGTGAGTCATGGCACTCCCAAACTATAACCACAAAATCTGGACTATAATCTGATAATCTGTCACTCCTTCCCTTCTGAGCTTTGCACTGTGCCTGAAAAGTAGTTCCCGATTTACATGTAGGGTATTGGTGCACTCAGGAAAAATTACACAACAAACGGAGTTCCATATTTTCATATTAGCCCTCATAAAAATTAAAAACTTGTTGCTAAACAGCATTTTAGTGGTAAAAATGTAATTATTCTTTCTTCACCGCCCAATAGTATAAAATTCTGTGAGGCACATGTGGTATCAACATGGTCACTGCACCCCTAGAATAATTCATTGGTTGTGTATTTTGTAAAATGGGGTCACTTATGGAGGGGGTTCTGCAGTTCTGGCACCTCAGGGGCTCTGCCTATGTGACAAATTGTCCTTTTACCTTTTGTGAAAATGCAAATTTTTGGGCTAAATCAACAATTTTGTGGGGAAAATATAAATATATATATATATATATATATATATATATATATATATATATATATATATATATATATATATATATATATATATATTACACATTGCTTTAATTCCTGTGAAGCACCGGATCGGTTAATACATTTCTTGAGGCTATGTGCCCACGATGCAGAAATGAAGCGGAAAATTTCCGCTTCATTTCTGCATGTCCTTGCCCAGAAAAAATGCATGTGGAATTTGTCATGCGTTTTTTGCGCGTTTTGGACATGCGGAATTGCCTTACGTTTTTTAATGCATTGAGAAGGCAATTTCGCATGCGGAAACACACAAATAATGGACATGCTGCGGAATTTTCCGCACATCAAAAACGCTGCGGAAAATTCCGCAGCATGGGCATTGCAATTAGGGAATTACATAGGGGACCATGGCAGAAGGCTTACCAAGTGTTTCCGCTGCAAAAATTCCGCAGCATGGGCATTGTAATTGCGGATTTACATTGGGGACCATGGGAGAAGGATTACCAAGCGTTTCCGCTGCAAAAATTCCGCAGCAAAAACGCTTGAAAAAAAACTCATTCGGACCCTGAATGTGGTTTTGAGCACTATGAGGGTGCAGTTTTTAGAATGGTGTCACTGTTGGGTATTTTCTTCCACATAGGCCGCTCAAAGTCACTTCAGAAGTGAGGTGGTCCCTAAAAAAAAAAAATGTTGGTTTTGTAATTTTGGTTGGAAAAATAAGAAATCACTGATGAACTTTTAACCCTTCTAACTTGCTAACAAATAAAAATGGTTTAAAAATGATGTACAGTAGACATATCAGAAATGTTATTTATTAACTATTTTGTGTGGTTTAACTATCTGGTTTAAGGGCATAAAAATTCAAAGTTTTAAAATTATGAAATTGTCAATTTTTTGATATTTTCATAAATAAACGTAAATCGTATCGTCCAAAATTTACGACTAACATGAAGTGCAATGTGTCGTGTAGAAACAGTCTCCGAGTCACTGGGATCCGTTGAAGCGTTCCAGAGTTGTTGCCACATAAAGTGACACTGGTCAGAATCAAAAATTTTTGTCTGGTCAGGAAGGTGAAAACAGGCTCAGGAGTGAAGGAGGTTAAAAAAAATCTAAACTTTTGAAGAACAAATAATTTGGCGTGTAACACTTTCATTTTTCTGTGCATGGAGCTGTGTGAAGACTTTTTTCTTATGTGGCAAGCTTGAATTTTAACTGATAAAATTTGGGCACAGATGAGGTTTGATCGCTATTGCCATTCCCTGCACATGGGGTAAGCAACATAGGGAATTAAAAGACCTATACTACATTTCTAATTGGAGGTATTTGCTTATAATATTACATCTACTACATATTGGGATAGGATCTTGGAGATGGGAATATCCCTTTTAAGGTGACTTCTTTATGTCATTGCTATTTAAATGCTGTATATTGTGGCAGATGGACTGCTAACTAGAGTGATTAATAAATTGCAGCTTTTTATATGTTGCATGCACTTTAAATGCCTCTACATAGATGACGGTCCGGGCCCTGAGACCCCCCATAGATCGCTTCAAAGACCCGCAAGAAGGGCATAGCTCATGAAAGAGGAGCGCACAGCTCATGCCTGAGCTTGCATAGAGCGCAGTACGGTCTCAATAAAAAACATAGACTCCACATCATTAACCAATAACTTTATTTTATTGCCCTTCTGGGGTGGTGTATGCTTAAAGTAAAATTTAACCTAATTTTTCAGTTCGAAGTCATCAATGTCGTTTTTGTTGGCTTCAACAGTACTTAATCCAATATCTTTTGTTTTTAGATTAATTCTAGAGTCAGATTTTGTGGAATTCATCATGGGACCAGAAACCACACCATCTCAGAATTCGGGCTGTAAGATCATGACATTTAGGCCAACATGGGAAGAGTTTCAAGACTTTGGGAAATATATGGCTTACATAGAAACTCAGGGAGCACACAGAGCTGGTCTGGCTAAGGTAAGTGCTTGGTTTATAGTAATAATAATTTTATTAAGGCTATGTGCACACGTTCAGGGTTTGAAGCAGAAATTTCCGCAGTGTTTCTGTATTTCCTTGGCAGGAAAAAACGGGCAGTTTTGACGTGTTTTTTTTTTTTTTATGCGATTTTTAAAGCTTTTTTGTACATTAATGAAAACTTTATTTAGCTCCAAAAAGCAATTTGGTGGGACATTACTTTTTGGATTACCATCAGAACTGGAGTGAGTATATTAGTTAATTTTAAATGATAAAAGAATGTGTCTGTTGTTTTTCAAATAAAGTGTTTACTCTGTGTCTGTGTGTTTATTTAACTCGTTACTTTAATTAGGTTTGGTGATAAAAGGGTCTGATTGACACCTTGTCATCACCAAACAAAAGAGCTTAGGGGTCAGCTAATCCCATTCACCCAATCTTCATTAGCATTTTTTAGCCTAGGAAGGTGCCATTAGGCAAACATGGTCCCTGGCTATTATCAACAGCTCACAGCTGTTTCATTAGTTGCTACGGCCCCCCCGATCAGCACTCTGCAGTTCTTTGGACGCAGCGTATATTTTGCCTCGTCCAAAACGCAGTGTTCTAATGCCGCACTTTTGTTGTCGGTACATGTGAATCCACCGCATATAATGACACTTCAATCGGTCAAACTCTGCAGCGGAGACTAGCGTGTCCGCTACAGAAATTGACATGCTGCAGGTGAGTTTTGGTACGTGGCCACGATCAGGAGCCGCTGCAGGTTTGACGCTGCGTGTTTATACAGCGTCAAACTCGCAGCGTCCAGATGTTAAAGCATAGTGGATGGGATTTCTAGAAATCCATTGTCCACTATGCGTGAATCAGAGGTTGCGAATCACCCGTGGACATGCGGCACGTCTTTCAGGACCTCAGCGTGTGCTAGTCTCCGCAACAGAAATTTGACCACTAGAATGTATTGAATGCGGTAAATGTGCATGGTTTAATGAACACATGTGGATTTACCTGCGTTCAATAGAATGCAACATTTTGGACACAGCAAAAAATATGCGTCCAAAGTGCTGTTACGTCCGGACCGTGGGCACAGAGCCTAAAATTTAAAAAAAAT
Source organism: Phyllobates terribilis (assembly GCF_046119375.1). Lineage (NCBI taxonomy): Eukaryota > Metazoa > Chordata > Amphibia > Anura > Dendrobatidae > Phyllobates > Phyllobates terribilis. The sequence goes on along the minus strand of NW_027362761.1, from coordinate 727,636,086 downwards.
AAATAAATAAATAAAAAAAAAAAAAATGGCGTGGGCTCCCGTGCTCTCTGTACTGGAAAAGTCTGCATCCTTTAGAGCTATGGACTCTGCTCTACGTCCATAGGTTCAATAGTCTTTTTAGCTCCTCACATTCCTTCCCAACTTTTTCAGTATGGTAAGCGCTGGGCTCCAGTTCATTAGATTGACTGACTATCCACCTTCTTCTGGCGGCAATTACCGGTTAGGGGCTTACTCAGTTTGCCTCAATAGGCCAGCAGCATTGCCATGAACTCTCACCTTTTTGTGAAAAATGGTGAAGTTGAAGGGTTGCAATGCCAGGCTCCATCGGAACACTCGCCTACTTTCCCCCACCACCTGGTGTAGCCAGCATTACTATGGTAAATTCCCTTCCATACACATAGGGTAACAGTTTTTTCAGTGCCCAGACAATGGCATTTCTTCTCTATGGTGACATACGCTTTTCTCGGTCTACCAGTTTCCTTGAAAGGTACGCCACTGGGGTGTTCCTGCCCTGTGCCATCAACCTGACTAAGGCCCGCACCCAACACACTGTCTGATGCATCATACTGCACCAGGAATCTCTTGGTATAATCGGCTACAGCCTGTACAGGGCTTGTTTGAGCTGCGCAAAGTCCTGTTCACATAGGTCTGTCTATTCTATCTGCCTTCTTAATTTCTTTGTCAGGCCAGTCAGGGGCTTTGCTATGGTACTATACCCCGGGATGAATTTTCAGTAATACCCTGCGGTACTGAAGAATGCTTGCACTTGCTATTGGTTGTGGGACCGGGGCCACTGAATTATTGCTTTCACTTTGGCCGGGTCAGACTTTATCCTCCCACACCCTCTACTCTGTGTTTTAGGTACTTGACCTCAGCCATCACCATTTGGCACTTGTCTGCCCGAATGGTTAATACAGCCTGAGGAATGCACTGGAGTATCTCACCTACATGCTGTAGGTGCTCCTCCCAGGTCTTACTGAATATGGCAATATCATCCAGATAAGTCTGGGAGAGCTCAAACATAACATCCACCATTTGCCGAAAAGTAGCTGGTGCAGTCGGACTGACTGACTTTCATTTCTTAATGTGATGATGGCCACTCATTTTTCTTTACTTGGCTGCTTTTTTCTTGCTATAATACAAATTCTAACAGTCTACTCAGTAGGACTATCAGCTGTGCATCCAACAGACTTCTGCACAACACAACTGATGGTTCCAACCCCATTTATAAGGCAAGAAATCCCACTTATTAAACCTGACAGGGCACACCTGTGAAGTGAAGACCATTTCCGGTGACTACCTCTTGAAGCTCATCAAGAGAATGCCAAGAGTGTGCAAAGCAGTCATCAAAGCAAAAGGTGGCTACTTTGAAGAACCTAGAATATAAGACATATTTTCAGTTGTTTCACACTTTTTTGTTAACTATATAATTCCACATGTGTTAATTCATAGTTTTGATGCCTTCAGTGTGAATGTACAATTTTCATAGTCATGAAAATACAGAACAATCTTTAAATGAGGTGTGTCCAAACTTTTGGTCTGTACTGTGTGTATGTGTGTGTGTATATATATGTATGTGTGTGTGTATATATATGTATGTGTATATATATATATATATATATATATATATATATATATATATATATATATATATATATATATATATATATATATATATAAATTTTTTTTTCAATGGCCAATGTTCACAACTACATGGCATATACTTTTATGTATTGGGCCTTACGTTTATCACGTATACCAAAGGTGGAGGAAAATGAACTAGGTCTGAGCAGTTGTAAGCCATGTAGCTTCATGTTAAAACCAAAAATCATTGAGATGAGTAAATATTATTTTGGGTATTCTCTTGGCAGATTATTCCTCCAAAAGAGTGGCGTCCAAGACGAACTTATGATGACTTGGATGAAATGGTGATTCCTGCTCCAATTCAGCAAGTGGTCACTGGCCAGTCCGGCCTCTTCACTCAGTACAATATCCAGAAGAAAGCCATGACTGTGGGAGAATATCGCAAGTTGGCAAACAGTGACCAGTAAGACTTGTTCTTGATACGTTAATAAATACAGGAAATATTTGGCTTTGAACATTACAAACGGATATGTTTGCTGTCCCTCTACATAAAAATAACAATTTGATGATGGTGCTTTTTTGTATCCTACTCTATATGTCATATGATGTAAAATGAAAGGGATGAACCTTTGCACATGAGATCACAATGCAGCAAAATGTGCATGTGTTATTTGCAGATATGGTTTATTTTCTGCTCTTTGCAAAGGATGAAATCTGCGATGAATTCTGCACCGAGGCTAGGTGCATATGGTGCCTTTTTCATGTGGATTCTGCCCAGAGTGTACCTGGCAAAGTGCCCAGAAAAATGATCATCATGCACAGGAATATCAAAACGTCATTGCTGTGCACATGTTCTGTCTTATGTCACGTCTTTTGACCACTTCTAAGTTCAGGAAACCATGTAGTGGTAAAAAAAAGTGACATGCTCATTCTTCGGGCAGCTTCCACTAGGAAGCTGCCTGCTCTGTTCTTCACAGAATAAAGTGAGAGTTACTGGGTACAGAGCTGTCACAAGAATGACAGCCAAACCATCTTCACACAGTATGATGTCCCCACACAGTATGTCACCACAGCCCCCATACACTATAGAGGGGGCTTTGTGGGGACATTACACCGTGTAGGAGGGCTGTGTAGGGACTTTATACTGTGTAGGGGGCTTTGTGGGGATCTCGTACTGTGTAAGGAGGCATCATACTATGTGATAGGCTTTATTGGGAAATTATACTTAGTATGATGTCCTCACAAAGCCCCCCTACAAAGTATAATGTCCCAATGATGCCCCCCTGCTACACAGTACTATGTCCCCACACAGCCCCCCTGCATATATAAAGTAGTGTACAACTTCTTGTTGAGATTAGAGATGGGGGAATTGATTTGCAGGACTCAAATCTGTGACCGCTGGATGGGAGGTGTGCAAATCGCAATACCACAATGATAATGTTGCCCCAGTCCGGTTAATCAAGAGAAGTGCCAGGATTACCGGGAGGTAAAAAGATTCACAGGGCTCCGTCCATGAGATTTCTGACCGGAGTCCTGCCAATTAGTTCTCCCATCTCAAGTTGAGACACAAGAAAATTGTTCCCGATGCCATCGATGAATGGAACCGGCCTAAAAAGATGCACAAACACATTTGCACATGGTTGACTGGCATGTAGTGTAATCTTTTTCTTGCTCTCCCTTAGGTACTGCACTCCTCGCCATCAAGACTTTGATGATTTGGAGCGCAAATACTGGAAGAATTTGACCTTCATGTCTCCGATTTATGGGGCAGACATAAGTGGTTCCCTTTATGACAGTGTGAGACCCTTTTTTTTTTGTTTTGTTTCACCCCTTCAGCATCCTGCCCCTTGATGTAGAACTTTTCCCTTCTTGACTTCAGTTTCTGATTTCTTACCACTTTGTCTTCCCCAGTTTTCACATACTATTACTTAATGTTTAATGTGGTGACGTCTCCCTTTACTTTTTCATCTAAACGTATATCTTTCCATATCGGCAGGATATCCATTTGTGGAACATTGCAGGCTTGAAAACGCTGCTCGACATGGTGGAACATGAGAGCGGAATCATCATAGAAGGAGTTAATACTCCATATCTTTACTTTGGCATGTGGAAGACAACTTTTGCTTGGCATACAGAGGACATGGATCTGTACAGCATTAACTATCTGCACTTTGGAGAACCCAAGTCCTGGTGAGAGGCAACATTTTTATATTTTAAAAACCTGATGGCCTATATCAACTTTTTCTGTTTTTTTTTACTTTAACCTCATTGATTTGCCTGTACTTTGCTTTAAGCACAAGTGAATAAGACATCCACACAATGCCGCCAACATATGGGAAGTCTCCTCTGTTGGTTGATAAATCCATAATATTTTCAGATTGTTAAAATTGTAGCATTTAGTTTATTGTCCTTCAAAATTGCATGTAGCGCTGCAAAACAATGCTGTTTCAAAGGATACAAACAGATTGCCATTACGGTATTTTCGTTTGATGCCTGCACCCTTTTAAAGGATTTTCATATAGCGTTCAAATCTTTGTCCTTGGCCAGCTCGAATAATATGGATACCACTACAAGCTCTGTTCCTTTTTAAAATTATTTTTGCGGCCGATGTTTCGCCTGTCTTTGGTGGCTCTTATTTTAAAAAAAACAAACAAAAAAACTGGGCAGTCAAAGACAGATTATTTTACTAAATCTAACTAAACAAAGTGTCTCTAATGCCAGGTTAAAGAACGTGACGTTCTAGCACAAGTTGGGTCCAAACTTCTGGGTTGTGGGATCCTGGCATGCAAGAACGTTCCATGGCCCGACTTGCTACCAAAGCATGATTGTTGTGAGATCTTTGCACTAAGCCAGCACTTACGCGTCATTTATAAGCAGACGCTGATCGGGGGCTGCTTAGTACATAATACGTTAGTACTAGTAAATGATGCAGCAGATTTGTGAAAGCGACAAATCTCACGCAATATTGCAAGATCTAGTACTTTGAACTAGACCAGGGCTGCCACATCATTTACTGCGAAGTTACAGGTTTCTTACCAGGTACGGTTGAAGCACCTGGTCCAACAAGTCAACACCTCCCATATATTTATTATAGTCGATGAGGCAGGCCGGTTTTTCCATGTCCCTGGTGGCGCCCCTGTCTCTGACCGTCACAGTGGTGTCCGCATGTAGCGTGGTCAGCATGTACATGTCCTTCCTGTCTGTCTACTTCAGTGCAAGAAGGTGGTCGTTTGCAAGTGAGAATGACGCCTCCTTCTCCAAACATCTGGACATCAACTGTGACGGAAACCCCACTCTGTTTTTCTTGACTGTCCCACAGGCCCCTGTATTTGTAGGGATTGGTATAGGGGGATGCTTGTGTAATAGTTGTCCGTATACACGTGGTACCCTTGATTTTAAAAATGGCATCAATTGTCTGGGGGCAGTTTGGTGGGTTTATTTGGCGGTCCCTACCTTCATAAATTAGAAGGGTGGATGTGTACCCAATTGCTCTCGCACATTTTGTATAATTTTGCTCGCTTGGAGGGGATGAATTGGCGGAATGACAGACGCCCCCTGAAACTCATCAAGGACTTGTCAGCTACAACATTTTGCTCCAGGATATAGGAATTTAGAAATCTTTTAGGCGGGAGATAAGGGGGTCTCAATTTGTTAACGCGATCATAGTTGGGGTCATTTCTTTAGTGGGGGGATAGGAATTATCATGAAAATAAAGGAATCTCATTAGGGCTTCATAACGGGTTTGGGACATGACAGCTGCAAATACAGGGGTGCTGCGGACAGCTTGTGTTGAAAGTGTGTGGTGTTGTGTTTTTTTTTTTTTTTTTTTTTTTTATTAAACCCATTTTCAGGGTAATACCTAAACCTTTTTTTAATTTCAGGGACACTTTAGGGATCCATGAACTAAAATGAAAGGCAGTGGGTTTTTGGGCAATGTATTGTCGGGCATATAAATTTGTTTGGTGGGCAATTAATTGTAGGACTTCATGGGTGACAAAAATTTGGAAAAAAAGGTGGGTAAAATTAGTGACCTCTACTTTTACACCAGGGGCTGCTGAGAAAGGGGGATTTGCAGGGAAAAGGAATCGCCAGGATACCGCAGTGGAGGGGGGACTGCGGCACTTGGTCCTGCCTCTGATGTTTCAGCAGTGGAAGCAGCTCTGCTTCAGAAGCCGACTACCGGACCTGCCGGAGCAAAGCCGGGTGGATGCCTGCTCCAGCACTAAACATTCTGCGGACCATTATTATATTTTATGCCTGCCTAACAACAAAAAGAAACAAAAACCCTAAATCTAATCGAACACTAGTAAACTTAAACCTAATCTAACACCTAGTATTTATTTTTTAATGTTACTATTTTACTTTAGTTTTTTTTTCTTTTTTCAAAAGTTAAAAATAAACTTCAAAGAATTAAAAAATCATTAACTTTAATTTGACTGGAGGGGTAATCAAGGGGGTTATTAGGAGATTGGGGAAGGATTTATTGGAATTGATTTTGACATGTGACTTTCTTCACTGACAGGACAGCACTTTGGATGTAGTGTCTCTCTCTTCTCTCCCAGAACAACTACAAGGAGAGAAGAGAGAATCACAGCCCAAGTGCTGTCCTTTTTACCAAATATTGGGGTTTTGATCCCATCATAGGGTCTGTCACCATGATCAAACATCAGGATCCAACTAAATGGGTTCCTGACGTTGCCGGGTGCTCCTGCTGGCAGATCTTGGCAGGTGCAGTGCATGCGCCCCCTATTTTACATCAGAAGGAAGAGAGCTGGGGGATGGTGTCATTGGTACAGTGGAGGTTTGGGGGACACCATTTCTCTCTCCTCTGACCTATTAGATCATGTCAGAAGAGAGAAATGATGTTTAATTCTGATTTCACTTTTTTTTTTACGTCCTCTGAGACTGTAAAAAACGGCCCCGATCGTGTTCTCCAGTGTCTTAAACCCCAGAGATTTTCCTACTCTGGTGGGCACTAAACACTTATTCCCGATCGCCGTTTTAATATGTATTGGCAGTTAAGGGGTTAAGTCTTAAGGCAGGGTGTTTTATTTGTTTATTGGGCAAGAAAATATATTTAAAGGTGCATTTACACTGCAAAATAATTGTGATCGAGTGTTATTAAAAATGCTCAATTCACAATAATCTTGCCGACTATCTGATGAACGAGCAAAACTTTCATTGGGTGAAATGATCCTTTATGTAGCATAAAAGATAATCGTTCTTGGCTGTGCATCGTAAATAGGACAACAATGGCAGCTTATACACACTGAGCGATTTAGTATAGATCGCTCAGTGCACATGGTTTACTTTGGTCTGCCTGTGTAAACAGACATTGAGATGACCATCGATCGGTAAAAGGTTACCGTTCAGGCAGCTGTATCGTACCCCTCACTCTCCACCATCATGCTGTCTCGCTCCCTTCCCCTCTTTTCCCCTCTCACATTTCCTACCCGCTCCTCTTTTTTTCACCTCAAATTCTCTCCTCCCAACACCTCTTTTTTTTTTTCCCCCCTCTCACGTTCTCACATTCTGTCCCCCCTTAACCCCTCTTTTCCCCTCTCACATTCTCTCCCCCTTGATCCCTCTTTTCCTCTCTTATTCTCTCGCCCTCAACCCCTCTTTTCCTCTCCCACATTCTCTCCCCCTTGACCCCACTTTTCTCCTCTCACATTCTTTCCCCTTACTCCCTCCCAATGGCAGATGTTGGCCCACTGAAGGCCTGCCTCGCCTTCCCACTATCTTTGTATTCCCCCTCTTTCTCTCGCCGCTCACTCCTTCTCACCCCTCACTCTTCCCCTCTCTTCCGCACTCTCTTCTTCTCTCCTATCCTATAGCATACGATGGCCACTGAAGTCCCCCCTTGCCACTATTGTATTTCCACAGCTACATAGGAGATTGTCAATTTAACTGCAACCCCATTGCAATTTTAGGATTATTAACAATATTTACCCTTTCTGCTGTTTGCAATAAACCAAGCAAACAAGAATAAGCTAAATAGCTCAGCACAACTGACTTAACAAGTGGTTACTCCATTTCAACACAACATGCCTTTTAACTGATTACTCCAGATTACTCGCCCTCTTTATGACGAGCCTTTATTTATTTTACTCACTTGTATAGCTCCATTAATTCAACTTCGCTGTGTCGCCGTTGGGGCTTACAATCTACATTACCTATCAGTATATCTTTGGAGTGCGGGAGGAAACCGGAGTACCCGGGGGAGAACATGCAAGCTCCTTGCAGTTGAAAATGGGATTTGAACCCAGAGCCTCAGCTTTGCAATGCAACAGTGCTAACCACTGAGCTAACCTGCTGCATTTAGTAATTGGGAAACGTTGGGGATAGTCAGACACCAGATATTGGCTGCATTCCTGAGGAATCTTAGCCCATTCTTCTTGGACAATGTCTTCCAGCTCACTAATATTCTTGAGTTTGCATAATGCATCCACCCCCCTCAAATTTCAGGCAACTGTGACTAGGATTCGAGTCAGGTAATTGAAACTGCAACTCCAGAACGTTACAGAGCTGTTTCTGAAATCAAACCTTAGTTGACTTTGGGTTATGCTTGGTACCACTATCCTGTTGGAAGGTCCAATGATGCCCAAGCTTTAGCTTCCTTCACAGAAGGTTTGATTTTTCTTTTTCTTAGGATTTGCTGATACTTGAATCCTTATTTCTCTCGAGATGCTTCAGGTATTCAGTTTGAGGATTAAAAGCAGCCCCATAGTATCACCAAGCCACCACCATGCTCCACAGTAGGCAGGGTGTTCTTTTTACTTTTTAGCTAAGCTTCATTTTTCCACAAGCAGACACATTACTGATCCATAGACCTGAAAAGTTCCAGTTTTGTTGCATTGCTCCACAGAACTTCTGTGGCTTAAGCATATTGAAGCCGACTTTTATTGTATTTTTGGGTCAACAGGGGTGTACATCTTGGAGATGGGGCATTGAGACCTTCAGCATTTATTTGCCTTATTGTGTAAGTGTAAACTGAATCTTCAGTTCCAGCTGCCACCAATCTTGCTGCATGTCTTTTGCTGTCATTCAAGGGATTTTACATGCCTCCTCAGAAATCTAGTGGTAGCTGGTGATAGCGTCCTCTTTTTGCTATGTTCTGATAACTTTGAGTTAGCAAACTTTTCTTCCAACATTCAATGTCTTTACTATCTTTATTTATCCTTTTCTTTGTTCGTGCAAGGCAATGATCTCTTCTCAACTTTTTGTACTGCGCTCTTGACAACTCAAGAATATTAAAGACATAGAGGCCATTGGCCATGATGAATGGGCTAACATTCCTCCGGAACGTTACCAGAGGCTGGTGTCTGGTTATGCATCGTTTGCAGCAGGTTATAACAGCAAAAAGTGCTCTACTAAGTACTAAAGATACTTCTTAGAAGGGGTTGAATCGTTCTAGCTCTTAACTACTGTACAGTAAAATAAAAAATAAGAAAGTGTTCATGTATAGCCCAACATGATACCAAAAGAAACTGCAGAGCTTTGTGCAAAAAAACCCAAGCCTCGTGCAACTCAATCATCTGAAAAATAAAAAAGATGTTTCAAAAAATTGCGACACCAATTTGTTGTTGGTGTTTCCGCAGATGTATGCGGACCAGCCACAAGTTTTAAAACGTTGTCAGCAAGTTACTATCATGAGGTCAGTGCTGTGCAACTAATGAGACTTGTAGACTATCCAAATAAACAGACAGTATTTCTTAAGGCGTTCCATAAATCCCATTTAGAATTTGTCATTTCCGCATCCATGGCTTCTCACCTCTGCAATGCTTCATATAATTGTCAATTTTCTTTTGTATTTGACAGGTATGCAATTCCCCCTGAACATGGAAAAAGGCTCGAACGTTTGGCAAAAGGTAAGTGTGGTCAATGTTGTGGTTTTTGTTCTAAATGGAAAGAAGGATGCTGATCTGAACTGAGCCTTGGAAATGTCTAGCCAGTCCGTTATTGTGGTTTACAAAAAAAATACTTTCTGCCGTAAATAATTTCTGGCAAGGAACAATAAGTCTTATCTAGAAAAAATGGTAATGTAAGTCTAAGCATGCCTAAATGATGATCCTGACTTTTTACATCCTTTTTTAAAGGGGTTGTCCACTACTAGGACAACCCCCTTCTCATTCCTCATGTTTGGGCCTGTTAAAATAAAAACACCTACACTCTCCTTCGTTGCCGGCGCCGTTCCATTGGTGTAACCACTCGCGTTACCGGGGCTTATGGGAGGTTGTTGCGTCACTTGAGCCCTGTGCCCAACCAGCACCAGCGTCACTGTCCCCACCTTCGGACGTTTTGACAATCAGCGGGAAGTGAGGGCTGTGGCTGCTCTTTGAATTCCTCTTGATCAATATGTCCGAATGCGGGGACCTTGCTGATTGGTCGCAGGGCTCAGGTGACGTAACAACCACACGAGAGCCCCGTGAACGAGTGCCGGCACAGGACGGGAGTACTAGGGGTCAAACATGAGGAACTAGAAGGGCTTGTCCTAGCCAGATAACTCATTCTGCAGCCAGCAATAGACAGTGTAATATACAGGCTATAGAAGGCAAATGGTGCAACATTTTGACTGAACTACAACTACAACAATGATTTTTTACCCCAAAATATATATATTTGTTAGAAAAATGAATTATCCCCAAAAGATGGACAATCCCTTTTAAAGTTTTCAATTTTAAAAGAGGAGAGAGAACAGATCCAGCTAAAATTGGCCATAGAGATAAACGTGTACCACGTTGGTAAAGCCCCCCATCACATTTCATTTCGCCCTGACTCACCATTTCTGTTTTCTATCAGGATTTTTCCCAGGCAGTTCTCAAGGATGCGATGCTTTTCTTAGGCATAAAATGACTCTAATTTCACCATCCATTCTAAAGAAGTATGGGATTCCATTTGATCGGGTAAGATATGTGACAGATGTGGTGATAGCATTATTCAAAACAGAAAAATATTTTTCTAACTCCATGGCGTCTTTCTCCTATAGATCACACAGGAAGCAGGGGAGTTTATGATCACTTTCCCATATGGCTACCATGCTGGATTTAATCATGGATTTAATTGTGCCGAGTCCACCAATTTTGCAACATTGCGCTGGATTAATTATGGAAAAATGGCTACACAGGTTTGCCTGTCATTCTACTAATGGATTTTGGTGTGTTTGGTAATTTATTCTACAAGGTCTCTGCTTTCGATTTCCTTTTTGTAGTGCACATGTCGGAAAGACATGGTGAAGATCTCTATGGATGTATTTGTGAAGTTCCTTCAGCCTGACCGCTATGACGTGTGGAAGAAGGGCAAGGACATCACTGTTCTTGACCACTTGAAGCCAACTGAAGTCAGCAGTCCCGAGCTGGAGGCCTGGTTGGTGAGGAAAGCTCAAGGGAAAGTAGGCCGCAGGTATCGTCTTTCACCTTTTTTTTTTTTTAATTCTAATTCTACCCCTTGTGACATGACCATGACCACGTAGTACATCCTACATGCCATATCCTCCATATATATAAATGACCCCCCCCCCCCCAGCCTTTAAAGGTACAAAATAATTTATGAAGATATTTCATTTTTAGTAACATGGGGTATAAAATCCACTTGGTGGAACCTGCAGAAAGTGGCGAGATCTATAGACAATTTTTTGACTATTGAGGGATTCTGTCCATCTCCTGGCGGAAAATGTCTGTGTAAAAAAGATTGATTCGTATGGAAATCAGCATTGTATCCCATGTTTCCCTAATTCCAGATATGGATTTTTGATTGTTCACACTATCAAGATGGATTTTTTAATATCTAGCAAATAAAAAATTTTGAATTTTAAATTTTGGACGTTTGGTGAGCTGGATCGATTTCTCCTATACCTCTGTAAAAAAAATAAATAAATAAATAAAAAAGATTGAGCATGTTGACTTTCAATATGCCTGAACATATTGCCCTACTGGCCGATAAACCACTGCTAGAAATGCTTAACCATAATTTGTCTCCTTGGAATAAACATACATGCTAGAGAGAATTGCGAGTTTATGGGGAAATTGGGGAAGACGTTTTTTTGTTTCCAATTTTATGCTACATATGTTTTGGAAGCAAGATAAAGTGCAAAACGAATTGGGCCCCTGGTTACTAGAGGGGGGTTGCTTGGGCTAAATAAATTCAATGTTGTCTTGTGATTTAGGTTCCCTTGAGGGGGAAAAAAAAAAAAAAAAAAAAAATGTTCCCATTGCCACCTGTCGTCACCCCCATGGATGCAGAACAGACCCGTGTGGTAGTGATGTCACCATTCTGCTGTTCCTCTGATGGAGTGCTGTTCAAGTCACCTGACTGCTGCATTCAATCACAGGCTGCAGCGGTTATGTGACAGCGATGCAGGAGCAGATTGCAGAGTGGCCTAGGTTGGATCCACAGGGGAGTACGAGCATTTTCTTTAGAGATTTCAAGCCCCCAGGCAACTTTTTTTTTTTTTTTTTTTTAGCACAGACCTCCTCTAACCATAATGAGGCAACTCCTTAACCAGTAATACTTTTCACTTTACTTTAAACTAGGAATAATAATAAGAATATCTGATTTCAGTGTACAAAAACGAGTCTAACTTTTCATGCGTTGCCTGTTTTCCCAGGACATACAGAAAACGTAGCCAGCCCCGGAGGCAGAAGGTGCAAGATCAGAAAGTACTAAAAGAAGTATTTGGTTCTGATGTTCTTTTAGATGATGGAAAGAAGTGCGAGGATGACGGCAAAACGTGTTGTGACGGTTTGTATCTAGAATTTATCATTTCTGTCTATGCAGTGTCCAATTCCAGAGGTGTCCACTCATCCTTTTTGTTTTTAGGGTTATAGCTTGATATACACTGCACATGTAATGGCCACTCAGTCCTAGATATGAAATGGCTAATTCCCTGCAAAGTGCAGTGATTATACAAAGGAGTGGAGAATAGACCGCAGTGACACGGGATGCTGCAGTTTGTGCCCAGTGTGCAGCCTTAGACTCACAGGCAGTTCCTTCACTAATAGCTGTCACTAGTCACCTGGACAGACAGTGGGCAGACGTTCTCCTGTTGGTGCTCCGCACAGTAATAATGTCTTCTTTGTAGTCATACGCAGTAACACTATGGCCTCCTGTGGGCCACACATGTACCAATCATACCTTTGTTCTCGCCATGCAATACTAATGTCCCTCATGCCACCCACATGCAGAATAAATGCCTGATTTTCTGAAGAAGATACATGAGCAGAGTGGCCACCATTCTGCTTTGTATCACCATTAACGAGCATCCCACCACTTCCTTTTCGCCACCATTGTAAACCCCACACCACTAAAAGCTCCCTTTGCACTCTTAGTATTTTTATCATATGGGAAATCCCTACTCCCCGCCCCCCCCCCCCCCCCCACACACACGCGCACACACACACACACACACACACACACACACACACACACACACACACACACACACACACACACACACACACACACACACACACCGAGTATAATAATAAGACTTCTACTCCCCTCCAGTGCTGTCGTTGTGCCAGCAGTGTCGACTCTTGCTTTCCTGGGGATCTCATAACATTTTTATGTCATGCAATCCCTACTGCCAGTTGGCGCTGGATTCACTCTCCCCTCCTTAGGACAAATAATTGTACATCCTCAGGAAGTCAGAACTGCGGCTGCTCTCAACCTCCCTCCGGATGTCAATTGCGTCTGAAGGACCCTGGAGAGTCAGTGTCGACACCACTGGAATGGCACCGGAAGTTATAGAATTGTTATTAAACTGCTCATAAGAAATAAAGGGAACACTTAAACAACAGAATATAACTCCAAGTAAATCAAACTTCTGTGAAATCAAACTGTTCACTTAGGAAGCAACACTGATTGACAATCAATTTCACATGCTGTTGTGCAAATGGAATAGACAATAGATGGAAATTATTGGCAATTATCAAGACACCCTCAATAAAGGCGTGTTTCTGCAGGTGGGGACCACGGACCACATCTCAGTACCAATGCTTTCTAGCTGATGTTTTGGTCACTTTTGAATGTTGGTTGTGCTTTCACACTCGTGGTAGCATGAGACGGACTCTACAATCCACAGAAGTTGCTCAGGTAGTTCAGCTCATCCAGGATGGCACATCAATGCAAGCTGTGGCAAGAAGGTTTGCTGTGTCTGTCATCGTAGTGTCCAGAGGCTGGAGGCGCTACCAGAAGACAGGCCAGTACACCAGGAGACGTGGAGGGGGCCGTAGGAGGGCAACAACCCAGCAGCAGGACCGCTACCTCCGCCTTTGTGCAAGAAGGAACAGGAGGAGCACTGCCAAAGCCCTGGAAAATGACCTCCAGCAGGCCACAAATGTGCATGTGTCTGCACAAACAGTTAGAAGCCGACTCCATGAGGATGATATGAGGGCCTGTCGTCCACAGATGGGGGTTGTGCTCACAGCCCAACACCGTGCAGGACGCTTGGGATTTGCCACAGAACACCAGGATTGGCAAAGTCGCCACTGGCGCCCTGTGCTCTTCACAGATGAAAGCCGGTTCACACGGAGTACATGTGACAGATGTGATAGAGTCTGGAGACGCCGTGGAGAGCGATCTGCTGCCTGCAACATCCTTCAGCATGACCGGTTTGGCAGTGGGTCAGTAATGGTGTGGGGTGGCATTTCTTTGGAGGGCCGCACAGCCCTCCATGTGCTGCCAGAGGTAGCCTGACTGCCATTAGGTACCGAGATGAGATCCTCAGACCCCTTGTGAGACCATATGCTGGTGCGGTTGGCCCTGGGTTCCTCCTAATGCAGGACAATGCCAGACCTCATGTGGCTGGAGTGTGTGAGCAGTTCCTGCAAGATGAAGGCATTGAAGCTATGGACTGGCCCGCTCGTTCCCCAGACCTGAATCCGATTGAGCACATCTGGGACATCATGTCTCGCTCCATCCACCAACGTCACGTTGCACCACAGACTGTCCAGGAGTTGGCGGATGCTTTAGTCCAGGTCTGGGAGGAGATCCCACAGGAGACCATCCGCAACCTCATCAGGAGCATGCCCAGGCGTTGTAGGGAGGTCATACAGGCACGTGGAGGCCACGCACAATACTGAGCCTCATTTTGACTTGTTTTAAGGACATTACATCAAAGTTGGATCAGCCTGTAGTGTGTTTTTCCACTTTAAATTTGGGGGTGACTCCAAATCCAGGCCTCCATTGGTTAATAAATTTGATTTCCATTGATGATTTTTGTGTGTTTTGTTGTCAGCACATTCAACTTTGTACAGAGCAAAGTATTCAATGAGAATTTCATTCATTCAGATCTAGGATGTGCTATTTAGGTGTTCCCTTTATTTTTTTGAGCAGTGTATTATACTGTGTAAAATCTAGGGATTGAGAAGGAGTTTTCTGAGTAGTGGACAACCCCTTTAAAAAAAGAAACTCCGCTTAAAAAAGTGGTGCAAATCTTAGAGAATAAGTCTCATGTACCAAAACCACTAAAAAGAAGCAAATTTCTGGTGAACCAACAATGATGAATCAGGGCCTAGCTGTTACAATATTCTACGGCACAACACTACTTGCAGCCAGTACAAGTGGAAGGGTAATGGGCTTGGGCCGTTACTTACCAAGTTGTGGCTACTGTGTAACACCCAGATGAAGTATGCAAATACAGATGACTGGTCCATCGTTCATTTAAGCCTAAACATTTTCAAAAATGTTGCTTTCTCTTATCTTTTTAATTTTCCCAGACATTTTGGAGAACCCTCTGGCGACATTTCCTTGTTTTTTGAAACCCAAGAAAGCAAGATGTGGCAAAAAACAGAGGGCCCGGGTTGAAGGCCATTTATTTAACTTTTCCAGTATAGAAAATTCAGACTCTTCTTTGGACCCAACATCAGAGGGTGACCTGAAGCCTCTGCGTGTAATTCCCAAGCTTTATGTTGTCCCCAAGTCAAAGAAGATTGTGTTTGACAAAACCCGGATGTCCTGCCAAGAAGCGTTTGAACACTTTGCCACAGAATTTGACAGGCAACAAGAGGATCAATCTAGTGGAATTCCCAAAAAAGTGGAAGTGCCTAAGGTGCGTTACTGTTACATCTGCTTATGGTTACTTTCTTGTTAAATGGCCCCAAATTAACATAATCGTGTGCACTTATATCTTTTCAGCATCAGGCCCTTTTCCCAGAGATGAAAATTAAGAAAAGCAGGCGCCATCCACTGGGCAGACCACCAACCCGCTCTCCCTTGTCCGTAGTCAAGCAGGACGTCTCCAGTGATGATGGTAAAGATCTGTCTAGATCGGCAGGCTCAAGTTTCAGGCTTTGCGCCTGTTCCTTTGTGTAAGGTTGAAATGTATTAGCTTGCCAGTGAATTCATGCTACCGAAACCACAGGCAGCATGAATCCGAGACTACCTGCACAATTGCAGCCAAGTATGTTTTACTTTGACACTCCGGAGCGATTCAGAGAACCTAGTTTGCAGAGCCGGCCGGGAACCATAGGGAGAGACACCACTCCTGGCCGGCTTCTCCCCACACCGCTCCAGATGATTGACAGGTCTCTACATATGTACAGACACGGGAGAGGCCTGTCAATCAGCTAGAGTGAGGTGGTAAGAAGCCGGCTGGCCTGGGTGCTGTAGTAGTTTGGTCTCTGGCTACCATTATGCTCTCTCCAGAAGCCGTAACTGTGCGCTCAAAGGAGTGAGCTGAAATAATCTATGGGAATGCACTCTCATGATTATATGTTCTTACCGTATGAGGTTTTATCAATAATTGTCATGGAGATGATTTAAGATCTTGAAAGAAGCGTTTTAACATCTCCTGGCGAGTGCACTACTTTGTATATGAAATTCTCCAGCGATGGTCCCCAGCCGGATCTTCTAACTATCTTTTCTCTAAAACGCCGGATCATTTCAGAAAACGACATAACTGGCTGCAATGACACATTCTGGCTCTGATTCATGCCTCCTTTTGGTCAAGGCAGCATCAATTGACAGGTTCCTATTTAAAGGTTTTGTTTCATGTTCATAAATGGTTAGAATTGCAAAATGCTTGTGAAAAGCAACTTTGCAAATTTAACTCTCCTTAAAAATCCTCTGCCTTCTCAAGAATGGAGGGATTTTTAATTTTCTAGTTTACAGCTTTTTGCCTTGGTTACTGGCCTCCTTTCCAGGGGCCGTTTTTCTAGGCCGGGTGGGCACGCTTGCAAACAGAAAAAGTGGTTCTCTGCTACAGAGCACCTTTGCTCCTCCAGTGCTGCAGCTCCACACCCATTGAAGTGAGTACTCGGATAACAGCCGATTGGAGAGAACGGCTGTCTGACCCCCATTTATCGGATATTGATCATGTGGCTTAAAAGGGTATTCCCATCTCCAAGATCCTATCCCAATATGTAGTAGGTGTAATATTAATGGTAGCAAATCCCTCCAATTAGAAATGTAATATAGTTCTTCAGATTAGCTATGTCGCTTACCCCATGTGCAGGGCAATGCAGTAGCTTAGGTATCCATGGTTATGACCACTGATATATAGTGACAGACAGCTCTTAGTGGTCGTAACCATGGATACCTAAGCTACTGCGATGCCCTGCACAATGAGGTAAGTGACATAGTGAATCTGAAGAACTATACTACCTTTCTAATTGGAGGGATTTGCTAATATTAATATTACACCTACTACATATTGGGATAGGATCTTTGAGATGGGAATACCCCTTTAAGGATATGTCATCAATATCCCAGTAGTGTGGGCAGTTCCTTTTAGTAAAGAGTCAATTTTTGTTTATGTTCAACACCCTTTACAGGAAACCCTTACAATTTTACATAAAATCTTAATTCTTTAGCAATTTGCCGTGTTGAATAAAACTATCTCTGTTGCCAGTCGATGAGCGTTTTCCACTTATGATTTTCAGATTCCATCCCGTTCTCTGCCGAAGATGATGCTGGTGATTCTGAGACCCTGCCTAACCTTCTGTCACACTTATGGAAGAACAAGCCACCAAATTTTTTGGCAGAGCGGAAATTCAACGCTATAGCTGCACTGGTGAAGCCATACTGTGCAGTGTGTTCCCTTTTCTCTCCTGGCCAACAGGTATTAAGTCCTTCTCGTCTATCCTGTGATGACCGTTCTCATTTTCTTCCTATGTCTACCCCACATACAACCCTGTATTACATGATCTTATTTTCTAGGATATTTCTCAGCTGACGGAGTCAGTCAGTCCTAAACGAGGACAGAGAACAAAGCCTATTATACCAGAAATGTGTTTTACGCCCAGTGAAAGTAATATGGATCCTTTACCAGTCAGCACATACATCGGAGAAGATGGCACAAGTCCTCTGTTGTCTTGTGTAAAATGCTGTGTGCAAGTTCATGCCAGTGAGTTTTTCCCATTAATGTTCTTGTCTGTAAGACAAATCCCTCTTTAACTTAGATTATCCGCCATTTTTATTTCATAAATCAAAATAAGCAACTTTCTAATATATCTTATCAGAGAGATCTGCTTCTTTCTCCTCCTGGATTGATCTTTCACTTTCATTTCATGGGTAAATTCTGTATTCAGTGAAGACAAATTACTGAGATAGGAGATGACTGTTGGTGCTTTTAAAATTCTATGGAGGAGGAGGAGCTAGAGGCGATGGGAAGATTGGAGGAGCTAGAGGCGATGGGAAGATTGGAGGAGCTAGAGGCGATGGGAAGATTGGAGGAGCTAGAGGCAGACAGACATTCTGCTGTTTGTTGTCCTGAAACGACCGTTACAGTTCTCCATAGAACTTAATGAGCACCAACTGTCATCTCCTATTTCATTAATGGGGAAATCTGTATTCACTGAAGGCACAATTTACCAGTGAATTGAGAAATTAGTGAATTATCAGTCCTGGGGGAGAAAGACGCAGATTTCTCTGATGAAAAGAAGAAACATTGTAATATATTTTATGTGTATTATTGATTTATAAAAAAAAAATAAGAAAATGAAGGTAACTTTTTAACCACTTTACAATACTGTTTGTGTATGTTTGTTTTCCAGGCTGTTACGGAATTCGTCCAGATTTAGTGAAGGAGAACTGGATCTGCTCCCGTTGCTCAGCTTGTGCTTGGAATGCTGTGAGTACCCATCTTTCTTATTGTTAAATGCTAATTTATCTACAAAAATACCCCAAAACCAGTCTGACAACACCCCTGCCATACATACCTTACCACCCTATTTCTCTAGTCACCTGTATTCCTTCTCTTAGTTCCAGCAGTCCCTCCAAATATCATTTAGGATTGGGAGCCTACGTGTCATGTGCTCTCTTTCTGAATGAATGTGATCACTGATGTCATTAGCTTAAATGATGGAGAAAGGGGGTATCGTGCAGGAACACGGTGCAAGCATTACATGGCATGGCCTATCTGTTCCTTGTAGATTGGGGGAGATTGTTTTGTCTGCTCCATTTAATTATCCTTTCTACAGCATTGCAGTTTATGTAATCTTCGAGGAGGTGCTTTGAAGACAACTACAGACAAAAGGTGTGTTTATCATTCTCAGGTAACCTTTTATAGCATCGCTATCCTTTAGTTCACCTTGGGTTTGTAAGAAAACATTAAAGGAGTTATCCAGGACTATTTTTTATTTATTTCTTATGTACCGAAGATCTAACAGGCTGGTATCTATTAACCACCTACCTGTTCTGCCCAGCGCCACTCTCTGCCAGCTCGGAGCAGTCACAAACTACTCCTGCTGGCAATCAAACGGCTTCCAATGACATCAAGTGAACAGACTAGCTCCTTCTCTTCCACTCTGCTCTGTTGATGGAGTGTCACTGTGGATGTCCGGCTTATTGACAGCCGGCTCCCTGCTAGGTAACTGTAGGGAGCCGGCTGTCAATCAGCATGACGTCAGCAGTCACGCCTTGTCAACAGAGCAGCCCGGAAGAGAAAGAGTTGCTCTGTTGACGTGTAGCAGCAGAATTGCAGTCAGGAGAAGTCAGTGATCGCTCTGAGCCGGGCACAACGGGCAGGTATTTAGCAACTACCTGCGTGACTGTACTTAGCCTCATGGAAGAAAGTCTCGATAACCCCTTTTTAAGGGCCCAATTCATCATTTGTGTTTTTTTTTCTTTTTTTTAAGTCCCTTTTTAATTTTTGTCTTCTAGTATTTGTTTACTTTTCTCTGCACCAAATTATTCAAAACGGTGCATGTGGATCAAAAATTTTGCACAAACTAAAAAAAAAACCTATTTTTGTCTTTGGATCTGTTTTGCGATTTTTACTTATTTATTTTTTTAATTTATTTTTTTTTTTTTGCAAAAAGTCACGTTTTGCTAACATGTCGCAAAATTTGCTAAAAAAACAAACAAAAAAAAAAACCTCCAGGCGTACATAAAATCACTCCAAGGAGGACTGGAGTGTGGAGTACATTTGCGCCAAAAAACAGGCAAATGCGATAATAAATTTGGCTTTTATTTAGTTTACTAAATCTCTTCCAATTATTTTAAATGTTTTTCATACGCCTTATGAAGGGTGCATAACCACATGTTTTAAGTGCCGTCTTTTTCTTTTTTTTCCCCTCCAAATTGTTTTTCAGGTGGGCGCACATTGTCTGCGCTATTGCGGTTCCTGAAGCCCGCTTTGTAAATGTGATTCAGCGCCACCCTGTGGACATTAGTAGCGTTCCAGAACAGAGGTGGAGACTGGTAAGTTAGGCACATGGAAAATGTAATGTGTTCGCTGCTGTAGAATTTGGGGACGGGATTAACATGTGGTCCTCTCTTATTCAGAGATGCGTATATTGCCGGAAGAAAATCCGAAAAGAGGTTGCTGCCTGTGTACAGTGTTCTGTTGATCGATGTTCCACCTCATTCCATGTCACTTGTGCTCACGCTGCTGGGATATCGATGGAGCCCGACGACTGGCCTTACGTGGTGTCCATTACATGCTTCAAACACAAGGCAAACGGGCAATCTGTAAGTAATGTCACCTAGCTCTGGGCATCTGCTGGTCACTGGGTCTAATGGCTGTCAGAGAGAACCTTAATAATGATCCACCGAATGGATGTCTGAAATAACCGGCCGTTCCCTGAACGGAATAGACGTTAGTACTGATTGGAAGCCACAGCAGTGTGCTTGAAGGTCTGGTAAGGCCGCAGGAAGCGACCACGGTGCGCATACGACACGCAACACATTTCAGGCGCCTGATTGTAATCCGTCTCGTGGTTTTGAAGGTGAAACAAGAGATAACATGGTAAACTATTACCCGCTGCTGTTTTCAGATGCTCCATCTGGCCCTACCCTTATTCCTTCCTGGGTTTTCCCGTCCCCCATTGGGAATAAGGTATGCGCGCTCCACCTATGGCTAGCACTAATATACCAAAATACTGTTGACAGAAGACAAGGTGACGGTATGTCCTCACTGATGGTTTTGAGTAGTTTTTTGATCAGAAACTGAGTGGAAACCTTCCAAATGCTACAGAAAAAAATGTAACATCCCACTCCAAAAACTCAGCAAAAAAAAAACAGTGGCCCTGATTTAATGAAAACCGGTGATTTTCTCACTGGTCTTGAGGGGTTTGTTGATGAGTCGGATGCTCCTGATTCATGAAGACTCCTTGCACCATTCCAGGAATCTTAGACCAGCCCCTGACTGGAGTAAGATGTCTGGCGTAAGGAACCCCAGTGCTCGTCATGAATTAGGCAAGCCTTCACATGATGCCCCCTCGTGATCTGGTCAATCCCCAGCTCCGCTTATGAGAACTTACTCTAAAGCTATGTTCACACTGTGTGGTTTTTTAAGTTTATCCTTTCCAAAATCTTCCTCAAGAAATGCTTGAAAAACTCTTCAAATTCACTGTGATCGGAAATTCACTTTGCTTGTCATATGATTATTATTTTTTTTTCTGCTGAAGAGATTTGGAGAAAAGAAAGTGCACATCACTTGTTTGAAAAGTACTCTGAAGGAAACCTCTGCAAGCTAGGCACTGTCCAAAAAGAAGGATGCAAAAAAACCTCTTGCAGAAACAAAACCTCTTCCAAACCGCTTCAGTTAACCATTCAGGAAATACAAAATTCCTCCAAAACTTCCCCAAAAATCTTACATTTATTGAATCTGTTTGAACATAGCCCAAGGGTTCATAGCTTATTTTAAGGTGGAAAAATCCACTTCAGAAATCATGCTTTTATAAACATTTTTTTATGCTTTCTTTTCATTTCCTAGAGTATGTGCACACGGCGTCTTATAGATTCCGGCGCATCCACAGTGTTTTTGAAACCGAAGACGCTGCAGGAGGTGTTTTTCATAAAGAGTCGTCTTTGGTATATTTTTTGTTTTCTTGGCACTTCTTTGCCATTCGAGACTCCTTTTTTTTTTTTTCTGCGTGTGCACAAAATAGTGGCGGTTTGGAAGCAACCTGAAGAATGCTCAGGTCACTTCTTTTACTTACTCCACGGCTTTGTAAGCCTGAAGAGCTTAAAGGAAGCTTAGAAGACAGAACGTGCACAGCAAGTCGTTTTGACATTGCTGTGCATATGTTCTCTCTGTGTCTATTCTTAGCACTTCCACCTGGAACCCGCCTGAAAAGATGTGTGCACATAGCCTTAGGCGATGTTCACATGAAGCAGTTTTTTTGCCAGTAAACCCTATGGAGATGACTACAATCTCATGCATGCTTTTTTTGACTGATTTTGAAACCTGCAGCATGACCATTCTTTCAGCCTTTTTGCTGTGTTTTTTTACCCATAAAGAACAATGAGAAAGTAAAAAAAGGTAACAAGTTTTTTCAGCGTTTTTGGTGAAACTAACTTTATTAAACATCTAATGTAGACAAAGCACACATGTAATCCGCACCCAAAAAACATGATGAAAATGCCGCAAAATGGGTGTTTTGAACACCGCATTTTTACTGCCAAGACAGCAGGTTTTGGCTGCAGTATGATGTAGGGGCAGAGAACCTGATTACAGCAATGTATCACTTACTGGGCTGCTTGCTGTAGTTTGGGTATAATCACTGTTTAACACTAAGATATTAAGTCTCAGTAAATCTTGTGAACGAATACACAGTGGGAGCAGAGCTCAAGTTTTTGGAGTGGGTAGGATTCCTCATCTTGCACCAGGGCTGCTCTCTGGCACACCACATCAGTCCGTGATGCTGATGCTGCAGCTTGGAGACGGTGGTCCGAAGAGGAGGGTTATGCAGAGCTGCAGTTGTGTAAAGCACAGTGCTGAAAAATCCAATCAACTTTACATTGTTTTTGGAAACTAGTAATACGATCAGTGTCATTAGTTGCCTTTTTCTTACAGAGTACAGACTCCAAGGAGGTGAGTGTGGGTCAGACTGTGATTGGACGAAATCGCAACGGTTTGTACTATCGATGCCGGGTCATTGGATGCGCCACTCACATTTTCTATGAAGTCAACTTTGATGATGGCTCGTACAGTGACAACGTTTATCCTGAAAACATCATGGTGAGATTTGCCTTAAAATGGGTAAAATAAATACAGTGAATTAAAAAATATATATATATTTGCTCCTCGTTACAAAGGAGCAGTGCATTGTGATTTTTCTTTACTTTTGAAGTAGAGTTCTTGAAATAATAGCTCTATTTAATTAGAAATGAGAGAGACACTCCTGTTTGCACATACTATTCTACATTCAACGAGGAGTTTTCACTAGTTGTCCTATTCATCCTGTTATAACGCAGGGGCTAATCATTTCAGTGCATGTTCCCATCTACTTGTTTTCCATTTATCTCCTCCCTTTTCTGGCTCTATGAAGCCCGAGCTGTTAATCATAGAAGAGGGGTGTGGACATAATGGAAAACAAGCAGGTGTGAAGGTGTAGTTAAATATTTGGTCACTCCATGGTGCGGTGCACCGAACTCCTGTACTTGGTTTTACCAGTCATTCTTTGCTGACAGTCCCTTCAATGAATTGGGTACCATAGTTTTTAACAAAGGTCAAATGTATATGCGCGCACACACACCCTATATGTATACAAGCACCCACCTGATATTGATGCACTCATGTGCACACACCCCCTATATGTATTTAGGCACTCATGCGCGCACACACCTTAAATGTATTCACGTACACCTTATATGCACGCACGCACTCGTACAACCTATATAGGTATACACCCACACACCTTTTGTCATGTGGTCATTTTTCTTATTTTTTATTTCTTTAGAGCAGAGATTGTATGCAAAATGGTCCGCCAGCAGAGGGCGAAGTTGTAGACCTCAGGTGGATAGATGGAAATATCTACAAAGCAAAATTTATTTCCTCTAAAGTGAGCCTCATTTATCAGGTAAGCAATTATTTAGGTTAAAAAAAAAAAAAAGTCACGATCATAATATTTAACCAAGTGATGTCATGTGCTGAGGCAAGGCTGGTCTCTGCTTGCCGGTTTTTCTCCTTACAATGTGCACTGACAGTGCACTCTCTCACTTGCTTGTCACTTTTTATCAGAGCCAGCAAGGGAGTGCACTGTCACTGTACATGAAAAATAATATGGCACAGTGACCAAATCCTACTGAATATATGTCGGAATTGATAACTGACGCATGCTCAGTAGAGCAGGGACTAGCCCAGCCCCTGAAATGGACATCGCTGATGACTATTCTTTTAATGGAAGGGGCAGGGGCTGCAGCAGTGACAGTAGCCTCTGCCCCCTGATGATGTCTTGTTTGAGTATCCCAGTATGCACTGGAGGTTCTCAAATTAAGCGTCATCAAACAGGAAGTGGGTAAAAAAACAAACTATAAAGCAGTTAGAGTAGTGAGAAAACGATAGGGAATTTTTAATAGCAATGTATTAGAAAAGAGATTAGATTATTACATTAAATAAACACATTTAGGATTAAAATAAGTTTCAGACTTTAACCCCTTTACCACCTTGGGTTTTTCTTTGTTTTTTCCTCCTCTTCTTCCCAGAACAATAACTTTTTTATTTTTCTGTCAGTATGGCCATGTGAGGGCTTGTTTTTTGTGAGACGAGTTGTACTTTTGAAGACCCCATTGGTTTTATATTATGTACTGGAAAATGGGGGGAAAAAATTCCAAATGCGGTGAAATTGCAAAAAAAGTGCAATTCCACAATGTTTTTTTTTACTATGTTCACTAAATGCCAAAACTGACTTGCCATTATGATTCTCAAAGCCAAGGGGTTAAGAAAAGTTTTATAGTTTTCGATATCTGTTCCATAATTGTCATTTAATATTTACAACTCGCCGCACAAAATAGGCCCATAACAAAAACACTGAAAGTGTACAGCGCCTAATCTGCTTCATCGTGAGAAGGGACCCGGCCTCTGACCTGTCTTCATTGTGTTTGCATTGTGCTTTGTGCAGGTGGAGTTTGACGACGAATCCCAGTTAATGTTAAAGCGCAGTGAGATCTTCACATTAGAAGAACCTCTACCAAAAAGAGTGAAGTGCCGCTTGGTAGGTGTTTTTATCTGATTATCACGTATGTATGGTTGCATGTGTAAACCTAATAAAATCATACTTTTAAAACGGTCATTGCCTATCCACAGCATAAGGATGTACTGCAGTTAGAATATTAGTTAGGTCTCCAGGATGAAAAACACCAAGCCCAAAATATTTTTATTAGTGATGGCATGTCATTAGTAGCAGATCTTTTAAGGAGAACCTGTCAGCCGATTTGGCCCTATAAACTAAAGGCATGGCCATAATGACTCTGTGATACTAATTTAATATGATGCCTGATGTGAAGGGATCCGATCAGTGGCTGTTGAATACTCACCTTATGAGGTTTTCAGAAAATGACGTCTTCTGTGCTTCGGGGAGGGACGAGGGGGCAGGGTCGTCTTCTGGTTCTCCACCCACCCTTCCCACCACCAGCCTCTTCTGTTTCTTGTACCTCTACATGGATCAGTTTCCCAGCACTTGTTACAGATGCTTGATTCAGTTGATATCTTGGAAATTTGGAGGCCAATTCAACACTTTGAACTTTGTCATGTTCCTCAAATTATCCCTAAACCATTTTTGTAGCGTGGCAGACCTGGTTGATTATCTTGCTGTAATATGGTGCTGCCATTAGGACATACAATTTGCCATGAAGCGGTGTACTTGGTGGTTAACAATATTTCATAGTTTCATAGGTTTTAAGGTTGATGGCAGACCTAAATCCAGTTCAACCTAATGACTCATCTGCAGGAAGACAAAAACCCCATGGAGCAGGTGCTAATGGCTCCATATTAGGGGAAAAATTTCTTCCCGACTCCACATACGGCAATCAGGCTAGTTCCCTGAATCAACGTCCTATCAAGGAATCTAGTATATATAACCTGTAATATTATACTTTTCAAGAAAGGCATCCATGACCTTCTTAAATTTTAGTAGTGAATCACTCATTACAACATCATGCGGCAGAGAGTTCCATAGTCTCACTGCTCTTACAGTAAAGAATCCACGTCTGTGATTATGATTAAACCTTATTTCCTGTAGACACAGAGCGTGCCTCCTTGTCATCATTGCAGGACTAGGTATAAATAGATCATTATTATTAACATTTGCCTATGCGCTATGTGTCAAAGGAACATCCACATGCTGGGGCCCAAGATTTCCTAAGGTATTCCAATGCCTGTGCAGACTGGTGCCATCTCTTATCCAGATAAGTGACACACAGGCTTCTGGTCATCTCTATACTGTAAAGAGATGGTAATTCCCTAGTCTAGGCCGCCTTCTTCTGTTGCCCCAGGTCTGATGCTCATTGTAGTTCCTTTTGGTGTATAATTTATGGTTTTAGGATTGTTCACTTATTTTTTTTTCTTTTATATCACTGTACTATGTACCTGCAGTTTAGGCTTCTGTGTTGTGGCACTATAAAATAACCCCCAACTGAGTGCTAATTCTATCCTGGCATTAATCCCACCATTACCCCTACGGTGCTATCCAAATCTAAAGAAATTTGCAATGGAAAGTAAATGTGAATATAGCTTGAAGGGACTGATCAAAACAGAAAAAAAAACTTTCTCACTGGCCACTAAGCCTAATACTAGACTCTTAATTATTCTTCCTATTCTGTACAGACACTTTTCAGATATCTACAATGACAGATAACACCTCTATATACAGCAGATAACACAGGATCCACTATTCCCAACATGTGATGGTCACAGCTCACCTTCTCCCCTCCCTTCACAGTGACCTTTGCCCAGATCAGAACATGCCTAGAAAGCTCTCCACTAGAAGTCTATGAATCGGACCCAGTCTGTTGCTGCCTATAACCATGTGGTTGCTGGGACAGACCAGGAA
Organism: Phyllobates terribilis; assembly: GCF_046119375.1. Classification (NCBI taxonomy): domain Eukaryota; kingdom Metazoa; phylum Chordata; class Amphibia; order Anura; family Dendrobatidae; genus Phyllobates; species Phyllobates terribilis. Next base: position 727,609,285 of record NW_027362761.1, on the reverse strand, counting down.
GTATGAGTCTAGTATTTGTCTTAGTGGCTAGCATGGAATTAGATTTTAAATTGTATAAAATTGACATGAAAACCTGATTTGTGTACTAGGTTATTTTTTTGCCCCTTTTAAAGGGTTTGTTCATTTTCTCAGAAAATTGGCACGAAGGCATGATTTTTTTTTTTGTTGTTGTATGAAAGTAAGAATATCAATCACTTACTGCTGCAGCGCCTCTTCTCTATTGTGGTGATGTCCAGTCTATAGCATGTGACCACTGCAGCCAATCACAGAAACTGCAGCCATCACATGCACTGAATGGGACTTCACTGCTGCAGCCCTGTCAACAAAGGCTACTAGGGAGCTGCATAAAGCAGTCAAATGAACTCATTTTGGTAAGTAATGTTGATATTCTTCTGTTCATGCATATCATGGCTAGCTTAGTAGGAAACAAGGCAATACCTTTTTAAAGGGGTGGTCCGAAGTCCAATTCATTTAATTCTAAATCTACTTAGTGCCATAATCTAAGCTATTTTTTAATATACTTGCTTAACTGTTCACAATAACAGTAATTTTGACCAGGGGTGCCCAAACTTTTACATGCCACTTATACTTGTAATGTCACCCATAAACAATCCATATATTGTATTTAGTGCAAAAGACTTAATCTGAAAACATTAAGGCTGCGTTTTGTTTTTCTCCTGCAATTGTGGCAAAAATGCATAATTTTGCTACCATTTTCCAAAATCTCTGCAGAAATAGTTACGGTTTTACCATGATTGGGGCAAAAAAAACGGAACTTGATCACAAGGTTTGAATACAGCTTTAGGCTTTATTGACACGAGTATTTTTGATCAGTATTTTGCATCAGTATTTGTATGCCAAAACCAAACCAGAAGTGTCCCCAAAACGCAGAACAGGTGTCAATTTTTCAAAAAGATTTTTCTCTGTATGTTCCACTCCTGGTTCTGGAAAAATGCAAGCGCGCAATAGGGTCTTATCCAATAAATAAATGTTACATAAAAGTATTAAAAACTGCTCACCTAGTAGGGTTGTGTAGGACACAACACCTATAAAGCCTGGACTCCAAATGCTGCAGCTTCCTATGGATATGTCAGAGATAGGTGCTGGGAAAGGAAGTTGTTTCTGCTCTCTCTGGAGTCACGACATATGTATGGTTGTCCTGAGGAAGGAGTCGGTGGACTCTGAAACGAGTAGACAATAAACCTACATTTTTATCCATACTAATGGTTTGTCGTGACTCCAGAGAGCGAAGAAACAACTTCCTTTCCCAGCATCTAACTCCTGGTTTTGGCATACACATACTGATGTGTGAATACAGCTTTAGGGTGTTTTCATACATATCGTTTTGATGCCATTTTTCAAGGCATAAGTTAGTGGTGATCCCACTCACTTGAAAGGAATCTGTCAGAAGGTTTTTGCTAGCATGAGGTAGGGGTTAAAACACAGATTTCAGGGATGCCATTTTTATCAAGCTCACTGGTTTTGTTAGCCTGGAATGATTGTTTTAGCACCAGGAGCTTATAATTTCTGTGCCTCCTGGCTGACTCCGCCCCATCCTGTGATAAGCCGCTCACTGTCAATAGACAATGTACATATAGAGCCTGAAGTGGGTGGGGTTAACTTTCTCAGCTCTGCTTCATGCTAAATCTAAAAACTCTGATTGTGTCACAACTGCCGCACCCAGTAAACTAAGTGATACATCATTTTATTCAGCGTCTCTTTGCCTACATCAGGCTACTCTCAGATGAGGTTTCAAAAACCTACTTACAGATTCCCTTTAAGATGTATGTGGAAAAAGAGAACTTAGAGTCGATTGATAAAAAATAAAAAATCTCTTCAAGACACTTCTCCACTTTTTTATATTCAACCACTTCAGAAACCTGCATCAAAATAGCATGTGTGAAAGCAACCCTGTGTATTAAGATAGCAAGAGATGCTTCATTAACCCTTCCAACCCACATAATTCTTATTCACTTATGTCTTGTTTTCTTTTCTACCAAGTCGGTCAGCACTGGAGCTCCTTTGGAGGAGGACAAAGAGGATGCACAGATGAACAAGCGCCCAAGGGTCACAAGTCCGACTAATGAAGAGCCTGATAATCAAACTTTATTTGACCTAAACAAGACTCCTGTAGAAAACTCTGCCCAATTTCCTGGCTTCTAGGGTCCTTGCCACCCATCTAACTATGAACATTTAAGTTGGCAAATTTCTTTGTATATTTCAAACTCCAGAGTGGATTCAAGCACCTCTCAGGCATTTTCAGAGCGGAGATGTGAAAAGAGTCCTGTACGGCAGTATAAAGGGCCAAATACTGCTGCCATAAATACTCGTGAGCTGAGGACATGAATTCTCTAGGTGCTACGGTTAAACTGCATATAAAATCCTCTCTTTCTATTTTTCAAACTTTTCAAGAAACATTTCAGAATAGCTTTAAAATAATAAGAAGAGAGAAATGAAATGTGATTTTATTTAATATCTTGGTAAAAAAAAAAAAAAAAGAAAAACATCAACTTTGCAAAACATTTGGAAACCTTTTTAATTCATGGTTCATCTGATTGTGATACCTAGGATGGGAGCTGATACGAAACAGTGTTGTCATGATTTGTTTACTACCGCAATGTAAAAGAACATATTTTTTTTTCCTGATTCCACCCAAATTATTACACTTGTGTTAAAAAGTACTGGGTGTTGTTTGGTGGATTTAAGGCAGAGTATGCAAGCAAGGTCCTTGTGTAGTCATGCATGACTTTTTTTTTCCTTCCTTTCCTAAATCACCCGGTGTTGGGATTCATGGACAGTGCTTCTGAGACCCTTAATGTATATTGCAAAGTGTAATCTTCGGGAGCTTTGCAGCCTGCTGCATGGCCTCATATTTTATTAGTTAGGGAAAGATGCATTTACTTTGTGTCATGGTGTTTTATTTTGTGCACTAATCATGATTTCCAATTGTTTATTGAATAATGTGCTGTATTATCATGGCCTTTTTGTAATTATAAAATAAATCAAGTCACTGGATACCATTTCATTAAATATTGTTTATTTTCGTCATTACTAGTTATCAAAAAACACCTTGTTAAAGTGAGCCTGTCCGATTCCGCAAGCTCCTCAAACAATCACTATTACTTTATATATCCCAAATATGCTGAGTGATTGGAATAAAGGGTTTAGGGTCTTTTGCACACTTATCCACACCTATGTGGGACTTTGTAAGAATCATTTAGGGTTCTATTACTTGATTGTGGCAGTTTGAGAGGCATAAGCCCTTCTCTTAAAGAAAGCCGCCTGGTGGCGATCAGTTGATTGCAAGATGTCATGTCTCGAGAACCAATAGTGATCCTCTAGCTCACACAGATTCAAGTATTGTTTTAAATCTACCTAAGCCTTTAGAGCACATATGCCGAATCTGGCCCACAAGGAGAATATATTTGGTCCACGATGCCAGGCGGGTCACCCGCCCGGCATCGCACTGTCAGCTATATCTGCATCCTAGATGCCATGCCAATATAATTGAAAGCAATGATGGAGGAGGCAGCGTCAGCTGACACTCCCTCTCCCATCATTCCCCCTCTGCGTCTGATGTCTTGGCACAGCAGGTGCTTTGTAATAATGTCATCGCGCCCACAAAGCTCTACTCTGAGACATGAGACACAGAGGGGGAATGATGGCAAAGGGAGCGTCAGCATCTGATGTTTCAGCGCAGCGGATGCGATGACATCATTACAATGCGCCTGCTGTACCAAGATGTGCGGAGGATCTGAAGACGCATGAAGAGACGAGCAGCGGGGAAAAAAGCAGAGGTGAGTGTGACGATGCAGCTTATAATCTTAATCAGTCAGACGTCTAGATTTGTTAAACAAGAGAAATACCCTATTGTGCTTGTGTTGACATGTGAATGTACAGTACAGACCAAAAGTTTGGACACGCCTCATTTAAAGATTTTTCTGTATTTTCATGACTATGAAAATTGTACATAAACACTGAAGGCATCAAAACTATGAATTAACACATGTGGAATTATATACTTATCAAAAAAGTGTGAAACAACTGAAAATGTCTTATATTCTAGGTTCTTCAAAGTAGCCACCTTTTGCTTTGATGACTGCTTTGCACACTTTTGGCATTTTCTTGATGAGCTTCAAGACGTAGCCACCGGAAATGGTTTTCACTTCACAGGTGTGCCCTGTCAGGTTTAATAAGTGGGATTTCTTGCCTTATAAATGGGGTTGGGACCATCAGTTGTGTTGTGCAGAAGTCAGGTGGATACACAGCTGATAGTCCTACTGAATAGATTGTTAGAATTTGTATTATGGCAAGAAAAAAGCAGCTAAGTAAAGAAAACGAGTGGCCATCATTACTTTAAGAAATGAAGGTCAGTCAGTCCGAAAAATTGGGCAAACTTTGAAAGTGTCCCCAAGTGCAGTTGCAAAAACCAGGAAAGGAAGACCAAGAGTCACCTCTGCTTCTGCGGATAAGTTTATCCGAGTCACCAGCCTCAGAAATCGCAGGTGAACAGCAGCTCAGATTAGAGACCAGGTCAATGCCATACAGAGTTCTAGCAGCAGACACATCTCTTCAACAACTGTTAAGAGGAGACTTTGTGCAGCAGGCCTTCATGGTAAAATAGCTGCTAGGAAACCACTGCTAAGAACAGGCAACAAGCAGAAGAGACTTGTTTGGGCTAAAGAACACAAGGAATGGACATTAGACCAGTGGAAATCTGTGCTTTGGTCTGATGAGTCCAAATTTGAGATCTTTGGTTCCAACCACCGTGTCTTTGTGCGACGCAGGAAAGGTGAACGGATGGACTCTACATGACTGGTTCCCACCGTGAAGCATGGAGGAGGAGGTGTGATGGTGTGGGGGTGCTTTTCTGGTGACACTGTTGGGGATTTATTCAAAATTGAAGGCATACTGAACCAGCATGGCTACCACAGCAACTTGCAGCGGCATGCTATTCCATCCGGTTTGCGTTTAGTTGGACCATCATTTATTTTTCAACAGGACAATGACCCCAAACACACCTCCAGGCTGTGTAAGGGCTATTTGACCAAGAAGGAGAGTGATGGGGTGCTACGCCAGATGACCTGGCCTGCACAGTCACCAGACCTGAACCCAATCGAGATGGTTTGGGGTGAGCTGGACCGCAGAGTGAAGGCAAAATGACCAACAAGTGCTAAGCATCTCTGGAAACTCCTTCAAGATTGTTGGAAGACTATTTCCGGTGACTACTTCTTGAAGCTCATTAAGAGAATGCCAAGAGTGTGCAAAGCAGTCATCAAAGCAAAAGGTGGCTACTTTGAAGAACCTAGAATATAAGACATATTTTCAGTTGTTTCACACTTTTTTGTTAACTATATAATTCCACATGTGTTAATTCATAGTTTTGATGCCTTCAGTGTAAATGTACAATTTTCATAGTCGTGAAAATACAGAAAAATCTTTAAATGAGAAGGTGTGTCCAAACTTTTGGTCTGTACTGTGTGTATTTCTGTGGCTGGTCAAGAAGGACATACTATTATGTGTATAAAACGGAATGTTGACTTCTCTTTGTTTGGAAACAAAGGTGTTTTGTTAATATGCAAATTACATATTGTACTAAGCCAGCTAGATGTTGATTTAAAGAGCAGGATGGATACAAACAATGCAAGTTGATTTAAATGCTCAAACAATGAGTCATGAGTCCCTTCCACCTTCATCCCTGACCCTTGACCTGTGAATGATGACCTTACACAGATGTAAATATAAACAGCGATGTCTGTGGTGCTGCAAGGAGAATCAAAGATCACAGACTCTCTCAGACCATCAGCTTGGAAGCATGGCTTTAACCAAAGAGACACAGATTTGGATTCTACATGATTCCAGCCTAAGGGTATATGGCCCTGACTGGAAAGATACAGATCTGCTCAAATCACCATCAGAGAGCCCATGGATACATTTGGGGAGACCAAATTGGGACAATGAAGTCACCTGGCCCCATGGATATGTTTGGGGTTGCCAGGTGGGACCCTCCGGTCGCCTGGAACCCATGGAGACATTTGGAGAAGCCAGATTGGGCCCAGCCGGTTATCTGGCCCAATGGAAACTCTGAGGCCAGGGTGGGACCCTCGGGTCTCCTGGCCTTGTAAATCGATGGACTGCTAGCTTCTTAAACTTGTCGCTACCTTCTCTCTGTGGGGGTCTGCCAGAAGCAGGGGGCCACTGGTTGAGATAGTTGCGCCTAGAAGTCCCAAAGTCGCAGCTGTTCTTTCCCAGGTGGGCGGAGTGGAAGGGTGAGACTGTAATGTACCATCTTGGGGATTTGCTGAGACTGTTCTATGTGTTTATTTTCCGTTTTGTGGTTCAATAAAGTATTGCCACACTGTTTTACCCTCACCCTGTGTTGTCTGAGTAGTGTTCTGCCCACAGAAGACCCCGGGTCTTAACATTTTGGTGGCAACAGTGGGATACTACTCAGCCCAGCATATCTGATGGAGCTGCAAGGGAACTGGTTTTAGCACTATGTCCAAAGAGCTCCACAACCAGGGAGGCATGTAGACAGACCCAGCAAGACCATAGCTGAGGCATACACAGTGGCTTTCAGATGCTACCATGTCCAACCCCACCAGCCCAGCCTTGGGAGGAAGATCGGAGAGGATATACAGAAGCAACAAGAAACAGCAACTACAGGAGCTGTGCCAGCTTCAGTGGGTTGGATACCAGGCCACTGACACTCAGCAAATTTAATTCGGGAACCACAGGATGCTGAGGACGGCATGTGTGGACGCAATGGATACCAGTCTGTTTTTGTCAATTACGTGTGGAGTTTATTCGCAAGGCAGACATGGAATATGCTCTGAGGAAACTAGATTATGCAAAGTTTTGTTCTCCTGAAGGTGAGACTTCTAACGTTCGTGTCTGTGCTTAAAGACCTGCTGATGGACTGTCTCCAATAAGTGGAGAAGGATGATTGGGATCCTATCATGTCCGGCAAATTAAGATTAGTGGAGCAAAGTGACAACACAATTTATAATCTTAATCAGCCCGACGATTAGATTTGTTAAGACAAGAGAAATACACTATTGTGTTTTGTTAACTTGTAAATGTATGTGTATTTCTGTGACTGCTCAAGAAGGTCAGACCAGTATTTGTATAACCCTGAGTGTTGACTTCTCTTCGTTTGGAAACAATGAAGTTAGTACAATATGTCATTAGCATATTAACAAACCCAGCTAGATGTTGAATTAAAGAGGAGGATGGATACAAATTATGCAAGTTGATTAAATGCTCAAACAATGAGTCATGAGCCCCTTCCACCTTCATCCCTGACCCTTGACCTGTGAATGATGACCTTACACAGATGTAAATATAAACAGGGATGTCTGTAGTGCTGCAAGCAGAATCCAAAAGAATCAGCAAGACTTTACAAGGAGAATGAGAGTCCTCCTTCAGGAAAGTAGATGGATTGCATGGCATCCAAAGAGACACAAATTTGGATTCTACATGATTCCGGATCTGCTCCATTGACCATCAGAGAGCCCATGGATACATTTGTGGGGACCAGGTTGAGACGATTAAGTCACCTGGCCCCATGAATATGTTGTTTGGGGTTGCCAGGTGGTACCATCTGGTTGCCTGGAGCCCGTGGAGACATTCAGAGAAGCGAGTTTGGGACCAGCCGGTCATCTGGCCCCATGAAAACTCTTGGAAAGGCCAGGGTGGGCCCATCGGGTCTTCTAGCCTTGTACCTCGATGGACTGCCTGCTTCCTAAGCTTGCCGCTACCGTCTCTGTGGGGGCATGCCAGAAGCGGGAGGGCCACTGGTTGAGGTAGTTGGCCCTGGAAGTCCCAAAGTTGGCGCTGTTCTATCCCAGGCGGGCCAGCGGAAGGGTGACACTGTGTAATGTTGTACCATCTTGGGCATTTGCTGGGGCTGTTCTGTTTTTTTCTGCTTTGTGGTTCAATAAAGTATTGCCATGCTGTTTTATCCTCACCCTGTGTTGTCTGAGTAATATTGCGCCCACGGAAGACCCCCGTGTTGTCACATTTTAAAAATGGGGCTCTGAAGGAAGGGTGGCATTTGGATTTGGGAGCACAGAATAGGCTGGATTTCTTTTGGAGGGCAAGGAGCGCTTTTCCAGATCCTTTGTACTACCAGTAAAGTGGAAGCCCCTTATATTTCCGATAACCGATGACTGACCTGAGTGGGGACTTTTTACATAACATTTTGGATCACATTTATCCTGCGCTCTATGCTGAGCACTTACTTTGGGGTTTCCATCTAAATCTCCAAGTGAAGTGATTCAGATGAAACCCCTGAGGGATCCATTCACTATAATTAGGCAGCAGAGACACTCTGGGCTCCGTCTGGCCTCTGTTCAGCATTCTTTCTTTTCAGAAATGCACAAAACTGTGGTGGACCACACTTTTATTCATGCCTAAAAAGACGGACACTGCCGGATCACAGGCCAGACGGCATCCACAGTGCCCCCATCTGCCTCATTATGGGGAATCTTTCAATTATGTAGTTCAGAGATTTACACGGAAACTCCGGTGTAAGCGCTCAGCGTAGAGCGCAAGATAAATGTGAGCCAAGCCGTACTGCGATCTCTGGAAGGCAGAATGAACAAATCAACAGCAGATGTAGAATTGGTTTTATTTATTTTTACGCCGTTCCTCGTGTGGTATAAGTGATGAGACGACTTTATTCTTCAGGTCGGTGCAATTACAGCGATACCAGATTTATTTTATGTTTGGCTTGCTGTCACACACTAAAAGAAGCTTTTTTTTTTGCAAAGACTAGTGTTTGCATCGCCATATTTTGAGAGCTATAATTTTTCCATATTTTGGCCAGCATTGTCATGTGAGGGCTTGTGTTTTGCGGGACGATTTGACGTTTTTATTGGTACCATTTTCAGGCACATGACATTTTTTTAATCACTTTGTATTCCAATTTTTGGGAGGCAGAATGAACAAAAAACAGCAATTTAGGAATTGTGTTTTTTTTTTTGTTTGTTTTTTATGCCGTTCCGCATGTGGTAAAATTGATAAGGCAGCTTTATTCTTTGGGTTAGTACGATTACAGCGATACCACATTTATATAGTTTTCTTTATAGAAAAACTATTTTTGCATCGCTTTAATCTGAGAGCTCTAACTTTATTTTTCTGCTGATTGAGCTGTATGGCAGCTTGTTTTTTGCGGTACAGGAAGACGTTTTCAGCGGTCCCATTTTTATTTACATTCCTATCTTTGATCGCGTTTTATTGCACTTTTTGTTCAGCGGTATGATGATAAAGCATAGTTTTTTTTTTTGTTTTTTTTTTACTGTTTACTGAAGGGGTTAACTGGTGAGACAGTTTTATAGATCGGGTCTTTCCGGATGCGGCGATACCAGATATGTGTACTTTTTTTTGTTTAATATATTTTTATCATTTTGATTTAACTTTTAACTTTTTTTTTTTTACGTTGTCCCAGGATGGGACATCAACTTCAAAGTGACTGATCGCTTATCTAATACTCTGCAATGCTTCTACACTGCAGAGCATCAGATCAGCTTCTGACAGGCAGGGAGAAGGTGTGTCAGCTCTTGCTCTCTGAGCAGGCGCTGACAGGCCACCTTCCTGAAGGACCCTCTTGGGACTTGGGGTCACTATGTAGACCATCAGCACATTGCGATCACATCACAACTATTTATTACTTAACTATTATTAATTTGCCACTCTATTATATATATATTAACGATCAGGGCCCCCCATAGCGCTCACCCACCAGTATGTCTCTGTGTCTGTATCTTGGAATGTTCTTTTATGTATGAATTTTTAACTTTGTGTTTATTTACTTTTTGTCTTTCGTATGTGTGATTACTTTTGGTCCTAGCACATTTTTTGTTTTTTGTTTCCCAATATATAATCGTGCTAAGTGGGACATTATACCCTTACCCGGCTTTACTTATTGGAGATATACACCAGTAAACAAGGAAAATCTTGGTTCCAGTCCAGCACAATTGAGGCTATGGAGTGGCCAGCCCAATCCCCGGACCTGAATCCAATAGAACAGGGTTCCCCAACTCCAGTCCTCAAGGCCCACCAACAGGTCATGTTTTCAGGATTTCCTTAGTATTGCACAGGTGATGTAATTATTGCCTGTGCAGGTGATGTAATTATCACCTGTGCAATACTAAGGAAATCCTGAAAACATGACCTGTTGGTGGGCCTTGAGGACTGGAGTTGGGGAACCCTGCAATAGAACACTTGTCGGGTGACATCAAAAATGCCGTTTCTGAGGCATAGCCAACAAATGCCAAAAATGGGATGCACTCAAAGCATCCTGGGCTGGAATAACAGTTGACAGGTGGCAGAAGTTGGTTGACTCTATGCAACAGAGATGTGAAGCAGTTCTAAAAAAAAAAATTGTGGGTATACAACTAAATATTAGATTAGTGATTCACAGGAATGCTAAATCCTCAAAAAAAAGTACATATTGTGCTGCAGCCTACACTGTGCCCGCTACTAAAGAAAATGAATATTCCCTGCTCCCCACGCCCGTGGACGTGGAGAGCAATGAATATTCATTTCTCTTAATAGCCGGCACACTGGAGCCGCAGCACTACTCCAGCTGCCGCTCTGCGGTCAGTGTACCCGCTATTAAAGCTCATGAATATTCGCTACAACCCACTCCCATGGGTTGTAGTGAATATCCATGGTCTTTAATAGCAGGAACACTGACCACAGAGCGGCAGCAGGAGCCGCGCTGCAGTACAGAGTGCCGGCTATTGAACAGACTGAATGGGTCACTGCTCCCCACGCACGGCATGGGAGCAGTGACTATTCCAGCACAGCGTCTCACACTGTGTGAGGGCGCATGGCAAGGATGCCATGCGCGCCCTGCCATGCGCGGCTCACACAGTGAGAGTGTCAGCAGCAGAGCGGGACAGCACTGGAGGAGAGAGGAGGTGAGTATGAGCTTTATTTTATTTTTTTTGTAGTCAGCGTGATGGGAGCTCAGAGGGTGCTATACATACCAGGGTGGGGATCAGAGGGGTGCCATGCATACCAGGATGGGGGCTCAGAAGGTGCCATACATACCAGAATGGGGGCTCAGAAGGTGCCATACGTACCAGGATGAGGGCTCAGAAGGTGCCATACATACCAGGATGGGGGCTCAAGGGGTGCCATGCATACCAGGATGGGGGCTCAAGGGGTGCCATGCATACCAGGATGGGGGCTCAAGGGGTGCCATGCATACCAGCATGGGGGCTCAAGGGGTGCCATGCATATCAGGATGGGGGCTCAAGGGGTGTCATGCATATCAGGATGGGATGGGGGCCACTTATACCAGGAAGGACTGGCCATACATACCAGGATGGAGGATATTAACAGAATTGGGGGACATTACCCCAATACCAGTGTCAGCAGCAGACCCCCTCCCCCATAACAGGGCATCATGACCACATTTGTTGCTTACATTTTTTTTTCCTATTTTCCTCCTTTAAAACCTAGGTGCATCTTATAGTCCGAAAAATATGGTATATGTCAGATATTAAACCTTTTGTTGAGGAGCTATTTCTGCAAAGTCGTTCAAAGGTCGTTAGAATAGAAACCTACAGTAATATGAAAAAGTTTGGGCACCCCAATTAATCTTAAGCTTAATGTTTTATAAAAATTGGTGTTTTTGCAACAGCTATTTCAGTTTGATATATGTGATAACTGTTGGACACAGTAATGTTTCTGCCTTGAAATGAGGTTTATTGTACTAACAGAAAATGTGCAATCTGCATTCAAACAAAATTTGACAGGTGCATAAGTATGGGCACCTCACCAGAAAAGTGACATTAATATTTAGTAGATCCTCCTTTTGCAAAAATAACAGCCTCTAGTCGCTTCCTGTAGCTTTTAATGAGTTCCTGGATCCTGGATGAAGGTATTTTTGACCATTCCTCTTTACAAAACAATTCCAGTTCAGTTAAATTTGATGGTCGCCGAGCATGGACAGCCCTCTTCAAATGATCCCACAGATGTTCAATGATATTCAGGTCTGGGGACTGGGATGGCCATTCCAGAACATTGTAATTGTTCCTCTGCATGAATGCCTGAGTAGATTTGGAGCGGTGTTTTGGATCATTGTCTTGCTGAAAGATCCATCCCCTGTGTAACTTCAACTTTATAACTGATTCTTGAACATTATTGTCAAGAATCTGCTGATACTGAGTGGAATCCATGCGTCCCTCAACTTTAACAAGATTCCCAGTGCCGGCATTGGCCACACAGCCCCAAAGCATGATGGAACCTCCACCAAATTTTACTGTGGGTAGCAAGTGTTTTTCTTGGAATGCTGTGTTTTTTGCCTCCATGCATAACGCCTTTTTGTATGACCAAACAACTCAGTCTTGGTTTCATCAGTCCACAGGACCTTCTTCCAAAAAGAAATTGGCTTCTCCAAATGTGCTTTTGCATACTTCAGCCGACTCTGTTTGTGGTGTGCTTGCAGAAACGGCTTCTTTCGCATCACTCTCCCATACAGCTTCTCCTTGTGCAAAGTGCGTTGTATAGTTGACCGATGCACAGTGACACCATCTGCAGCAAGTTGATGCTGCAGCTCTCTGGAGGTGGTCTGAGGATTGTCCTTGACTGATCTCACCATTCTTCTTCTCTGCCTTTCTGATGTTTTTCTTGGCCTGCCACTTCTGGCCTTAACAAGAACTGTCCCTGTGTTCTTCCATTTCCTTACTATGTTCCTCACAGTGGAAACTGATAGGTTAAATCTCTGAGACAGCTTTTTGTATCCTTTCCCTGAACAACTATGTTGAATAATCTTTGTTTTCAGATCATTTGACAGTTGTTTTGAGGAGCCCATGATGCCACTCTTCAGAGGAGATTCAAACAGGAGAACAACTTGCAAGTAGCCACTATAAGTAGCTTTTCTCATGATTGCATACACCTGGCTATGAAGTTCAAATCTCAATGAGGTTACAAAACCAAAAAAAGTGCTTTAGTAAGTCAGTAAAATGTAGGTAGGAGTATTTAAAACAAGAAAATGATAAGGGTGCCCATACTTATGCACCTGTCAAATTTTGTTTGAATGCAGATTGCACATTTTCTGTTAGTACAATAAACCTCATTTCAAGGCAGAAACATTACTGTGTCCAACAGTTATTACATATATGAAACTGAAATAACTGTTGCAAAAACACCAATTTTTATAAAACATTAAGCTTAAGATTAATAGGGGTGCCCAAACTTTTTCATATGACTGTACAAGCTGTGAAACAGGGATGAGGCAAAATGGCTAATTTTAATGTATTAAAATAATGAAAGTTTATGGACAGATGGTTTAGATTTCATTTCATCATATATGAGCAGATTCCGTTAACAATCCCGAAAAGTAGGAAGAATGGGAAGCATTTAAGGAAACCAGGATGGATGAACACAGAACTTAAACACATGCTAAAAAGAAAGAAAGAAATGTTTATTAAATGGAAAGAGGGAGGCATATCTAAAGAAGATTATAATGCAGTCTGCAGATCCCGCAGGGCACGTATCAGGTTAGCTAAAGCTGACAATGAATTAAGGCTTGCAAGAGATGTCAAAAGCAATAAAAAAGGATTTTGGGGGTATGTCAAAAGTAAAAGAAAAGTCAAAGATGCTATAGGATTTTTACAGGATGAAAATGGAGAAATGGTAAGAGAGGATGTTGAGAAGGCCGAACTTTTTAATTCCTATTTTGCATCTGTTTTCTCTCAGAAAGAAAATGTAACATCAACTGATCTTCACTGTCCTTTTAAAGGAATAGAGGAATCCAAGTTATCTGTAAACAGAAAGATTGTGAGGGAATATTTAGCTAACATAAATGAGTTCAAGTCTCCAGGTCCAGATGAATTACACCCCAGAGTACTGAAGGAGATCGTAGAAGAAATTTTAGAACCACTCTCCGTAATCTTTGAAAATTCTTGGAGAACAGGAGAAGTCCCAGAAGACTGGAGAAGAGCAAATGTTGTTCCTATCTTCAAAAAGGGGAAGAAGGTGGACCCAGGGAACTATAGGCCGGTGAGTCTGACTTCTATACCAGGAAAGATCTTTGAACAAATTATTAAACAACATGTATGTAAGTACATGGATAAGAATGAAGTGATTAACCAGAGTCAGCATGGGTTTGTAACTAACAAGTCATGTCAGACTAACTTAATTTCCTTCTATGACAGAATCACTGACTGGGTGGATCAGGGAAATGCTGTAGATATAGTATATCTTGACTTCAGCAAAGCATTTGACAAAGTACCTCACACCATCCTTATTGAAAAAATGACCAAGTATGCAATGGACCAGGCAACTGTTAGGTGGATTCATAACTGGCTTAGTGATCGGACTCAAAGGGTGGTTGTAAATGGCTTCACATCCAGCTGGATGAATGTCTCAAGTGGGGTACCACAGGGCTCCGTCCTGGGACCTGTATTGTTCAACATCTTTATCAATGATTTAGATGAAGGAATTGAGGGTAAACTGATTAAATTTGCTGATGACACAAAGCTAGGAGGGATAGCTAATACTAGAGAAGAGAGAGAGAGGATTCAAAAAGACCTAAATAAACTGGAGCAGTGGGCAGCAACCAACAGAATGGTTTTTAACAGGGAAAAATGCAAAGTACTACATCTGGGCAATAAAAATGAAAAAAGCATATACAGAATGGGAGGAATAGGACTAAGCAACAGTACATGTGAAAAAGACTTAGGTATACTAATAGATCATAGACTGAACATGAGTCAACAGTGTGATGCAGCAGCAAAAAAGGCAAATACAATTCTGGGATGTATTAACAGAAGCATACAGTCTAGATCACGTGAAGTCATTATCGGTCTTTACTCCTCTTTGGTCAGACCTCATCTGGAATACTGTGTACAGTTTTGGGCACCACATTTTAAAAAAGACATAGACAAACTGGAGCAAGTTCAGAGAAGAGCGACCAGAATGGTGACTGGTCTGCAAACCATGTCCTATGAGGAACGGTTGCAGGATTTGGGAATGTTTAGCTTGCAAAAAAGAAGACTGAGAGGAGACTTAATAGCTGTCTACAAATATGTCAAGGGCTGTCACATTGTAGAAGGATCATCTTTATTCTCATTTGCACAAGGAAAGACTAGAAGCAATGGGATGAAACTAAATGGGAGGAGACACAGATTAGATATTAGAAAAAACTTTTTGACAGTTAGGGTGATTAATGAGTGGAACAGGCTGCCACGAGAGGTGGTGAGTTCCCCTTCAATGGACGTCTTCAAACAGAGGCTGGACAGACATCTGTCTGAGATGATCTAGTGAATCCTGCTTTGAGCAGGGGGTTGGACCAGATGACCCAGGAGGTCCCCTCCAACTCTACCATTCTATGATTCTATGATTCTATGATTCCTTGTTACATGATTAGTTATATCTGCAAAATTAAACAGACCAGTATGAGCCCATACACCTGTTAAAGAGGAAGTCAGACTTTCAAGGATATTTGGATGAATTAAGAAGGATGTAAGGTGGGAGTTTATGGATAATTTGATTATTTTAGAGCAAGTCTTCCAAATGTTTCTGGTAAGGTTCACTGGCTCTAGGAGTTTATTTGAAGGGGGATTATATGAACCATTCCATATTAGAGAGTTTAGATGTGTTGGTGCCAGCCACAGTTTTTCAATTTCCATCCATTTTGTATAGGCGGGTTTAGATGACCATGCTGGGATTCTCCGAAAATGAGTAGCCCAATAATAAAGTACAAAGCGAGGTGCACCCAAACCACCCCTATTTTTACTCATCAGCATAATTGACTTTGAAATTCTGTGATGTTTTTCTGCCCATATGATACTCAAAGTAACTGCTTGGAGTGACTTTAACTCTCTGCGTGGAACAGGTATGGGTAAAGTTTCAAATAAGTATAGCGGTTTTGGAAGGTTAGTCCTTTTTATTGCTGAAATATGGCCAAACAGAGATAAAGGTAGGGACATCCATCTTGTCAAGAGGGAGCGGATATCTTTAAAAAGTGGTGGAAAGTTACTTTTATTAAGATTTAAATATTTAGGAATTAACCTCACAATTTTTCAAGAGTATCGTCCTTCCAATGATACTTGAAGTTATTGCAGAGGAGATTCAATTGGGATCTGATATATTTCTTGGGAGAGCCTCTGTTTTAGTTGTGTGTGTTTTTATAACCCTACAGGTTACCAAATTCTAATAGGAGTGTAGGTTAGGAAGAGAAAGGTGGGGATTGGTGAAAGTTAGAAGAATGTCATCTGAAGAGGGAAAGTTTGAATTCTCTATCTTTTACTCGGGCTCCTTTGATATCTGGGTTTAATCTAATTTCAGCAGCAAGGGGTTCAATGCACAGGACAAAGATCAGTGGAGATAGTGGACATCCCTGTCTAGTGCCGTTCTTTATTGTAAATTGTTTGGGAGAACTATGGGGAAGCCTAATTGTTGCAGAGGGTTTAGAGTATAGACTGTAAAAATTGAGGAATCTTTTATTGAGATCTATATTGGGGGGTGGTCGGACCATGTCATGGAACCCATTTATACTCCTGTTAACATACGTAAGAGAGGAGTATTTCCAAAGAAGCAACCCTCCGAGCATGTGTGCCATGAGGCGTTGAGAAAAAAGAGAAGGATCTCTCTTCAGGATGGTTAATTCTCTATAGATCATAAAGGGAGTATCTGCGGATAAGTTTGCGGAATTCTCTGGAAAGAGGAGTTTGTGATGAGAATGGAGGCCTATCATTTAGCAAAAGTCTGTCTTTGTGTTCAGAGAACAGCATATTAAAGTCTCCTCCAAGGATTATAGCAGAGGGCGGGAGACGTGAGATTTTAAGCAGGATTTTCCCAAGAAGTTTGATTTGAGCTGTGTTGTGGGTATAGATATTGCAGAGTACAAGAGAATTTCCCCTGAGGGTACGTTGTAAGATTATATATCTCTCATTAGGGGTCTAGGTGAGAAGAGGATATCTGGATCGAGCATAAGAGGATTGCTACACCTGCCTTCTTTCTGTCTTATGTGGTAGAGTATATTTTAGGGCAAAGCTGAAGGAGCCAAATTTATTAAAGTGGGTTTCCTGTAGGAATATTACATCGGATTTAATGGATTTCATTTCTGTACGGGTTAAGCTTCTTTTAGCATTTGAGGTGGATGTAACAGATGCATGAACGGTGATGTGACTCACCATTGTCAGAGGCTAGGTAGGATGTCTTGTAGTTCATCCGAGAGTTCCCCAATGTACTGGGTATGGAAACATAAGGAAGGGGGAAAAACACAGAAGGGAGTGGGGAACACACAGTGATTTTAAACATGTAAAAATAAAGCAAATTAAGTATGGTAGTAAACCTTACTTTAAGGAATCCTTAATTTAGGATCACCAACTACTAGGGAGACCTATGAATCAAGAAAGTCTGAACCCAGGATCACCGTGGAAGTTTTAAGGTTATAAACAAACTCCACTGAAGGAGAAAAAATTAGGCTTGAAAGCCACATTTTACCAAAGATAATTATAACAACCCTGTATTATCATGTTACGTCACATGAGAATCAATGAAGGTAATCTCTTCTGTAAGAGTTCTCATGGGGGATCTTGTCCTGGAGGCAGTTGAGAACGTTGCGTAGAGTTTGGTCTTCTGCATTTCTTATTAGTTGATTGCCACACTGGAGATGGTGTGGACAAAGGAGATCCCAGTTCCCAGTCCAAGAGATCAAGGAGAGGGATGTCCAGTATCTTGCAGAAGTTTGGGAGATCATCGTACGATTTTAGTATGGCCGATCTTCCCTCTTTTCTCGCTGTGAGTGAAGAGGGAAACTCCCAGCGAACGTAGTTATCCAGGATAGGTCTGGGAAGAGTTTGAAAGGTGAAGCTTTGTATTCCAGGTTCCGCATGCTCGAGCTTTAGATAGAACAGCTTCTTTGCTGGAAAAATCATGTATACTGCATATGATGTCTCGGGGTAGGGCTGAGGATCCCTTTGGTCTGAGAGCACGCTGAGCTCTGTCAAGCTTAATCTTGTTGCAGTGTGGGAGGCCCAAAATTTTATTGAAGATGGACTCGAGGTCTTCATTCTCCTCAGATTCAGCGAGGCCTCTCAAGCTGATGTTGTTCCGTCTTCCTCTGTTGTCCAGATCTTCAAGATGACGGTTTGTGGTTCTGAGGGCTTCAGTGCGAGAGGAAACCGCTTCTTGTCTGAGGGCCGTATGTTCACGTGTGTCATCATGGGCTCCTTCCAGCAAGACTACACGATCTGCAATAAATTTGATGTCTTGGCGCATTGCGGTTATCTCTGATCTCTGATCTGCAAGTGTTTTTTATTTCTGAGATCTTTCGTTGGTAAGTGTTGAAGGTATAAGTGCAGTTCCTCAGTTATAGATGATCTTGGTGACAGACTGACAATAGTGTGGGTAGGGTCCAGAGAATCATCCCAAGTGTTGGGCCTTTCCACTAAACCTGAGATAGAAGTTGTGCCCCTAGGTTTTCTGAGGAGACTTCCCAATCTCCAGACATGGAAGTCTCTTTGGATATGTCCTTCTGTTGTGATCTTTGTGGTTTGTGGGATATTGTGTGTACAGGGAAGAATGTTTCTGGTGGATTATCTTTAGAGTTCTTCGCGATCGTGAGGTTTTCCGGAATAATGTACGGAACATCTGGAGGGGCACTAGAGTGTACGGGCAGACAATATAGTCCTTGAGGATGTTTGTCTTGAAGTATGGACATCTCCCTTTTGAAAGGTATCAGGGTTCACAAAAAAATGTCTAGAGTCTTAGGGCCAATGGATGAGAAGTGAACTGAACCGGTTTTTATTCGGTCGTCCATGACAGCACCACGTGAGAGAGAGGATCCGCCCATCAAGGACAGGAAACCTACAGGTTAAAAAGGGCGGCCCTCTCTTTCTGCCTCAGTTTAGGTTTCCTGTCCATGATGGGGGACCTTGCAGGCTTACCTGCAGAAGATGGACTCCTGTCCCAGAGAGGGCCACAGCAGGTGGTTGGAGCCGGTCCGTCCCGGTCCTCTGGAGACGCCACGGCAGGGCTCATGGGGGCGCCTCCGTGAGCGTTGCGGCAGACGCGACATCGCCTCACGGGAGGTAGATGTCCGCCAGGTGTGGGGCCGCTAGCGGGCTTCCCCCCCCCCCGCTACCGCTTGCAGGAGATCCAGGTCGCGCCGGTGGCGCACGTGACGGGCGCGACCTTCTGACGCGACTTCCGGTGCGCCGGGCAGGAAGCCCTGTGACGTCACCGGAAGGGGCGGGGCTCGTTTGAATTTTTTTGGCGCGAGCAGCTGAACGCCGGGGGATTGAGGACCTGGCGGCGAGTAGCCCACCTGGATCCCACCTGGACCTGGGGAGGAAGACCAAGGAGCAGGTAACGCCCTCCTGGGTAAAAAAAAAAAAAAAAAGGGAAACACACACCCACACATGGTACCGGTATGGCCAGTATATAAAGGGTCTGGTAACATACAGAGGTGCTTCCCAGCCCATTCTTACATTGTAAGCTATGGAAGATTCACAGGAGCTGTCACCTAGCCAACAACATCTGCTGCAGGAGCAGCCCTCTGGGGAGCCCTCACAACTAGTGGCGCAGCGTCATTCCCGGCTAGGGTCTGGTCGTGCAACTAGAAGAGCTACCACTAAGAGCAGGAAGGACGGTCCAGTGCGGCGTGATTCCTCGCCATGCATGCTGGATTCTTCTGCTTCTACGGTACCGAAGGTTCTGTGGGGTGAGTGGAATCTTCGTGAAAGTTCTACTAATGTTTCCTCCTTTTTTCTATCTATGACTTTCTTTTAGAGCAAGAAATGTTCCTCGAAGTCCAAGCACAGAGAGTGTGCCTTATGCAGCTGTCCACTCCCTGATTCTTATAGCAAAAGGTTGTGTCAGCTTTGTATCAGCAAAATGATATCGGAGGAGACCCCAGATTTTTCCCTAGGCCTAAGAACTTTAATAAGGGAAGAAATAGGCAAAGCATTGCAAGGTTCAGAGTCTGGGCATATTCCTCAAGAAACCCAGCCGGGTTCAGACTCTGAGCTATCGGTCGCTTCCTCCTCCGCCTTCTCTTCCTCTGATAGTGAGCCAGACAGACAGTGCTTCCCCCTGAAGGAGATCGATGCCCTAGTAAAAGCCGTCCGATCTACAATGGGGATAGTGGACTCGAGGGTAGAGAAGTCAGCTGAGGATGTTATGTTTGGTGGTCTGGGGCTAAAGAAGAGAAGGGTCTTTCCAGTAAATTCAAGGGTGAAAGACCTCATTGATAAGGAGTGGAGAAAGCCTGACAAGAAGGGTAGTGTTCCTCCATCCTTTAAAAGGAAATATCCGTTTGAGAATGCTATGTGTTCCTCCTGGTTAAAAGCACCCAAGCTGGATGTTGCTGTTACTAAAACAGCGAAAAGAACTTCCCTCCCGTTCGATAATATGGGTGCATTGAGAGACCCCCTAGACAGACGGGCTGATACTTTCCTGAAAGGGGCATGGGAGACAGCTGCGGGAGCACTGAGACCAACAGTAGCAGCTACCTGTACGTCCAGAGCCCTGATGGTGTGGCTTGAACAGCTAGACAGTCAGTTGAAGGATGGGACTTCTAGGAAAGACATTATTTCTTCCCTTCCACTGGTTCAGGGGGCGGCAGCTTTTCTTGCTGATGCATCTGTGGACTCGGTGAGGTTGGCAGCAAAGTCAGCAGCACTGTCAAATGCGGCTAGGCGAGCCTTGTGGATTAAAAGCTGGCCAGGGGATTTACAGACTAAGTCCAGACTGTGTACAATCCCGTGTGAAGGGGAATACCTCTTTGGTCAGACCATGGACGACTTATTGGAGAAAGCGGGGGACCCTAAGAAGGGGTTTCCATCAGTTCCTCTACCCTCCTTTAAGAGATCATTCCGGAAGAGGAAATTTTTCCGGAAGAGATATTTCAGGGAGCAAGACAAGTCTGATGAAAGAGGTCGAAAAGGTAGAGGTCTACTCTTTGGTCCGTCTCCAAAAATTGAGCAGAAGCCAGGGGATACACAATCAGCCCAGGTGGGAGGGAGATTGTCATTTTTTGTCCTAGCTTGGGAACAGATTTCTCATAGTAATTGGATTTTGAGCCTGATTAAGTATGGTCTTAAGTTTCAATTTAAAGCATTGCCTCACAAAAGGTTCATGGTTGTTCCCTCCAGTTCTTCCCCAGAACGCCAGGCTGCCCTCGTTTCGGAAGTACAAACCCTAATAAGAAAGCACGTCCTGATTGAGGTTCCGGAAGCTGAAAAGGGTCTTGGTTTCTACTCCCCGCTCTTCTTGATTCCGAAACCGGATGGAAGTTTCAGGACAATTATAAATCTGAAATCCCTGAATAATTTCCTTAAAATACACACCTTTAAAATGGAGTCTTTAAAATCCGTAATAAAGTTACTTTTTCCCCACTGCTATATGGTAGTGCTCGATCTCAAAGATGCGTATTACCATATCCCAATTCATAGTGATTACCAGAAATACTTGAGGCTGGCCATTGAAATAGACGGGGTGGTTAAACAATTCCAATACACTGCACTCCCCTTCGGTTTAGCTATAGCCCCACGGGTTTTTACTAAAGTAATGGCGGAAGTTATGGCCCATATAAGAGAAAGGGACATTCTAATTATCCCTTACCTGGATGATCTCCTGATAGTGGGGAATTCGTTGGTTCAATGCGAGACCCACCTGCAGGAGACCATGTCGGTCTTAAAGAGTTTGGGGTGGTTTCTAAATTTAGAAAAATCTAGACTATCTCCACTCAAGGTACAACAATATCTGGTGGTCATATTAGATTCCAGGAAACAGCTATGTTGTCTTCCAGAAGAGAAAATTGATAGAATCCGGGAGTTGGTAGAACAATGTATACGTAAACCTTCTATGTCACTCCGTAAGGCCATGTCACTATTGGGAACCTTCACCTCCACTTTTCCTGCGGTTCGTTGGTCACAATTGCATTCAAGAGCCTTTCAGTGGGATGTGTTGTACAATAACGCAGCTTTAGAGGGGCATCTAGACCATAAGTTTACGCTAGGTCCTCGTGCCATATGGTCCCTTCGTTGGTGGTTACGACAAGACAATCTTGCTAAAGGGGTTCCCTGGGAATGTAGTCCAACTGCAGTCTTGTCCACTGATGCAAGTGCTACAGGTTGGGGAGCTCACTTTGAAGGGAAATTAGTGCAGGGAACCTGGTCAAGCAGTGAGCAACAGTTGTCATCAAATGTTAAGGAGCTTCTGGCGGTGCAGCATGCGTTCAACGAGTTCCTTATATATTTTCAGGACCAGCATGTCCGTGTACTCTCGGACAATCAAGTCACGATAGCTTACATAAACCATCAAGGGGGAACCCGCTCAAGAAACTTGATGAGGGTAGCGAACGCACTTCTGCTGAAAGGCGAAGATCACTGTCTCTCTCTTTCGGCTACTCATCTAAAAGGCAAGGAAAACATCACAGCGGATTTCCTCAGCCGTACTTCTGTAAAAGAAGGAGAGTGGTCCCTAAATACACAAATATTCTCCAGAATCGTAGAGATGTGGGGCCTTCCGTCTGTGGACTTATTCGCAACAAGAGCCAATCGGAAAGTGGAAATTTTTTGTTCCTTAGACCCCAGAGAAGGACCCCTGGCAGTGGACGCCTTTATGGTTCCCTGGAGGTTTCCTCTGGCATATGCCTTCCCTCCCATGATCCTGCTCCCAGCGGTGATAAAAAAGATCAGGGCAGACCGGGCCAGAGTGATACTCGTATGTCCCTTTTGGCCCAAAAGACCGTGGTTCCCTTGTCTCCGGAAGATGTCCATATCAGATCCCTGGGTTCTTCCGGAGATTCCGGACCTCCTCACTCAAGGGCCACTATCCCATCCTCCAACCCCGAGTCTACATTTGACGGCGTGGAATTTGAGAGGGTGTTATTGACCAACAAAGGATTCCCCGCAAATGTAGTGAATACTCTCCTGGCTAGCAGAAAACCTGTTACCACCCGTATTTATGCCAGGACCTGGAGGAAGTTTCTGTCCTTTGCAGAAGTTAAGGTGGAGGAGGGGCCCCCTATTGGGAAAATTCTGGAATTTCTGCAGCGAGGCTTAGAATTAGGTCTCACTACCAGTACCTTGAAAGTACAGGTGTCGGTGTTGGGAGCTTTATTTTCTTCCAATATTGCAGATAGCTATTGGATAGGCCGTTTTATAAAAGCTTCCTTTAGGTGTAGACCCATTACCAAAGCAAAGATGTCTCCCTGGGATTTGAATTATGTCTTAGATGCCTTGACCAGTCCTCCTTTTGAGCCACTAGATTTAGTCTCCCCCAAAATTATTTTCCTAAAGACGGTCCTGTTAGTAGCCCTAACTTCAGCCAGGAGAGTCAGTGACCTACAGGCCCTTTCAATATGCCCTCCATTCACGCAAATTCTGGACGATAGGATTATATTAAAACCTGATCCAGCCGTTCTTCCTAAAGTGGCCACTCGATTCCATAGAACCCAGGAAATAGTTCGCCCAACTTTTTGCTTTCCGCCCAAAAATCAAAAAGAGGAGAGACTTCACACTTTAGACGTTAGGAGGTGCGTACTAAGGTACTTAGAAGTATCACATGGCTTTAGAAAGGATAAGTCCCTATTTATTTGCTATCAGGGGGCTAGGAAGGGTTGTAAGGCCTCAAAGGCTACAATCGCTAGATGGATCAAGGAGGCCATTTCCCTCGCATACTCCTCAGGGGATAAAGAGATACCGGAGGGATTGAGGGCGCATTCTACCAGAGCGGTGTCAACCTCCTGGGCGGAGAAGACAGGGCTTTCCATTGAGGAGATTTGTAAGGCTGCTACTTGGTCTTCTCCCTCTACTTTCTATAGGCACTATAGATTGGATCTGGGTGGCTCTGCAGATCTCACTTTTGGGAGAAGGGTGCTTCAAGCTGTGGTCCCTCCCTAATTTCCTTCGTCTCTGTAATTCTCTCACGTGGTGCTGTCATGGACGACCGAATAAAGCCTTAGTTACTTACCGGTAACGGGATTTTTCGGAGCCCATGACAGCACCCGTATATTCCCTCCCTTCACTGGTGTTGTGCACTCCTGTAGATTTGATTTCTTTTTGTGCACCCTTGTGGGAAATTGATGAAAAGTAATGTACTTAATGTGATTATGTTTTGTTATAACTAACCTTGGCGGTACTCTCATGCTCTGTTAACTAAACTGAGGCGGAAAGAGAGGGCCGCCCTTTTTAACCTGTAGGTTTCCTGTCCTTGATGGGCGGATCCTCTCTCTCACGTGGTGCTGTCATGGGCTCCGAAAAATCCCGTTACCGGTAAGTAACTAAGGCTTTCTCATCACATCCAATACAAGGTTGGTTCTAAGCCTATTCTTTTGCCAGGCATTAGGGACCCTCAAATCACATGCTCATCTCCTGTTCTTTATTATCACCTCAGTCTTAGGTGACGTAATAGATGGATTTAAGCAGGTAGGTATAGCAATCAACAGTAGCGTTTTTTTGTTTTTGTTTTTTTTTTGCAACAAGATGGTAGCAGAGCATCAAATATTTATGAGATATTAGCAAGTCCAATAAAATAATCTTGATATGTATACCAGAGAGGCAATGAGACACTGAGGTTGTCACATTAACGTGCCTGTGAAATAGCGGCTGGAGGTGGGAGGCAGCAGGAGGACCATGCCTGAATTCCTCATAAAACCCCTTGGTTTCTTCAAATATGTGAAAGGGATGAACACCAGGAAAGTTAAAATCTGCAGCAGCAGAAAGTCCATGAAGGAGGGAAACCCCCACTAGCAAAGAATGAAGCATTTGATGGAAGATGTGCAGGTCAGATCTCCAAGATGGCCGCTTTTGGTGCCAAAAAAGAGCCCACAATGGCATCCTGGGAAGAAGGGTCTTCAGGGAGGAGGATGGGGGGGGTCCCTCTGAATATCACAGGCGAATGTGCTTAGTTCACAGTGCTCTGCACTGCTGAAAGTAGGCGTTTAGTCTGTGGTGCAGGGACTCTTTAGCTGAGTAGTCCCAGTCACTACTACCCCAGTCTCCTCTCTGCACACTGCATCACTCTTTTGAAACGTTGCGGTCAGTCTCTGCCCGGGTAACGTGCGGGAGAGAGTGAGACAGCCTGATGTTTCTTCTCAGTAAGGATCTTCTGTAGGAGCGACGTCTCCTGTCTTGAGGCCACAGGAGTCAGGATCGGTCCCTCAGTCCTCTTTGCAAAGTTCTCAAGCTTTGCTGGGCAGGAGATGTGGATGGAGGGTAATGGGGGAACTAAACGCTTGCATTTGGCTCACTTTTGGCTGGATAAAATAAGTAAAATAAAGCCTTTAGTGTGGGAGCTGTACGGACACACGTCCTCTGTGTTCAGTGTCTAGGCCATGCCCCCATGGTTGTCTTTTTGAATTAAAATATTCTTCATAACTATTTTAGTACAGATTATTTTTGATTCCACACTACTTATTAAATTTAATTCTGAATTTGATCAAATTTTATAGATTAATGTAGACTCCATTAATTTATCAGATCACGCACCTACTTCATTGTCTAAATAATCCAACTAAAAACACTCTTCAGTTGGAAATTAAACAAATCTTTAAATCAAAAGGAGATATCCAATACATAGACAAAATTAAACAATGTTTCCAATAGAACAACTCATTGGAAGCAAGAAAAGCAAGTACAGTATATGGAAAGGTCAGAAAGTGATATTTCCCACTTGCTCTCCAAAAAGTTAGAGATGCCAAAAAGAGAAGAGCAACTTGTCACACGTTTGGGTCAAATGATCTCTGCCAAAAAAAATTTGGTGAAACGTGCAATGCTATTT
Organism: Phyllobates terribilis; assembly: GCF_046119375.1. Lineage (NCBI taxonomy): Eukaryota > Metazoa > Chordata > Amphibia > Anura > Dendrobatidae > Phyllobates > Phyllobates terribilis. The sequence continues at coordinate 727,583,530 of NW_027362761.1, read as the reverse complement.
TTAAAACATTAAGTAATAACACACGAAACTGATCAGGTTTAATCTCTATTACTTAAAAGCAAATAATCTGAAACCTCTCACCACACACATTCTAAATGCAGCAAATATTTTGTTTCTGAGATACTGGAAAGATACGGGCATCCCAAGTTACAAAGAATGGCTTAACAACATTTGATCGAATAACAGTATTGAAAAGATCAGATAGAAGAGAATTAATAAATTGCACACATATAACCAAATCTGGAATTCCTGGTAATTCTTTACCCTAGGTCATATGGCAAGGGCGGCGGCACATACCACCGATGCTCTTCTCTCTTCTGCGTGCCGGCAAGTAACGTCAGCAGCGTGATCACATGACTTGATCACGCTGCTGACGTGCTCTGAGCCGACGGTCAGACCTTCAATTGTACTCGAGTCTGAAAGATTGTTCACTAGGAGCCGGCGCGCTGCACGTTCTGTGAGCCAGAGAACTGCTGATTCCCAGTCCGGGGGGCTGCAAAATGCAGCCGCCGGCAAAGACACCTCAGACCGCAGCATTATGTAGCCTGACTGCGCCCCCCTGCCGGCTGCATCCTGGGGAAAATAAGTATTTGATACACTGCCAATTTTGAAAGTTTTCCCAGCTACAAAGAATGGAGATGTCTGTAATTTTTATCGCAGGTTCACTTCAACTGTGAGAAACAGTATCTAAAAATACAAACCAGAAAATCACATTGTATGATTTTTACATAATTAATTTGCATTTTATTGAATGAAATAAGTATTTGATACAATAGAAAAACAGATCTTAATATTTGGTACAGAAACCTTTGTTTGCAATTACAGAGGTCAGATGTTTCCTGTAGTTCTTGACCACGTTTGCAAACACTGCAGCAGGGGTTTTGGTCCACTCCATACAGATATTCTCCAGATCTTTCAGGCTTCGGGGCTGTCACTGGGCAACATTGAGTTTCAGCTCCCTCCAAAGATTTTCTATTGGGTTTAAGTCTAGAGACTGGCTAGGCCACTCCAGGACCTTGAAATGCTTCTTACGGAGCCACTCCTTAGATGCCCTTACTGTGTGTTTGAGTCATTGTCATGCTGGAAGACCCAGCCATGACCCATCTTCAATGCTCTTACTGAGGGAAGGCGGTTGTTGGTCAAAATCTCGCGATACATGACCCCATCCATCCTCCCTTCAATACGGTGCAGTCATCCTGTCCACTTTGCTGAAAATGGGGTTGTATTCATCCTTCTTCCCCCAAACACGGCGAGTGGAGTTGATACCAAAAGTTCTATTTTGATCTCATCTGACCACATGACCCTCTCCCATGCCTCCTCTGGATCATCCAGATAGTCATTGGCGAACTTCAAATGGACCTTGACATGTGCTGGCGTGAGCAGGAGGACCTTGCGTGCCCTGCAGGATTTTATTCCATGACCACGTAGTGTGTTACTAACGGTAATGTTTGAGACTGTGGTCCCAGCTCTCTTCAGGTCATTGACTAGGTCCTCTTGTGCAGTTCTTGGTTGATTCATGACCTTTCTCAGAATCATTCTTACCCCACGAGGCGAGATCTTGCATGGAGCCCCAGATTGAGGAAGACTGACAGTCATCCTGTGTTTCTTCCATTTTCTATTAATTGTGCTAACAGTTGTTGCCTTCTCACCAAGCTGCTTGCCTATTGTCCTGTAGCCCATCCCAGCCTTGTGCAAGTCTATAATTTTGTCCCTGATGTCCTTAGTCAGCTCTTTGGTCTTGACCATTGTGGAGAGGTTGGAGTGTGATTGATTGAGTGTGTGGACAAGCTGTATTTTATACAGGTAATGAGTTCAAACAGCTGCAATTAATACAGGTAATGAGTACAGAACAGGAGGGCTTCCTAAAGAGAAACTAACAGGTCTGTGAGAGCCAGAATTCTTGCTGGTTGGTAGGTGATCAAATACTTATTTCATGCAAAATTATTTAAAAATCATACAATGTGATTTTCTGATTTTTATTTTTAGATCTGTCTCTCACAGTTGAAGTGTACCTACGATAAAAATCACAGACCTCTCCATTCTTTGTAGGTGGGAAAACTTGCAAAATCGGCAGTGTATCAAATACTTATTTTCCCCACTGTATATCTCTACATATCAGGGCATTGCAATATACCTGTATTTTAGAGGTAAAATATAAGTAAGATTTTTTCTTCTTCTTATAAAATTAATAAAAAATAATGAAAAACAATTACAAGAATGTAATTTTTAATTCACTTAAAAAAAAATCACAAATCAGCAAATAACAGGGACATATTTGGTATCCCTGTAATTGTACCAACCTGTTCAATACAGTGATCAGATTATTTATGTTGATCAGTAAATGGAGTAGAAAAAAATGGTGTAATTGATTTTTTTTTTTCTTCAGTAAAAACATAAAAAAGTGATAAAAATGTAACGCAGAGGCCTTGTTCACACGTAGAATAAATGCCGCGGTTTTTTTTGCAGGTGTCTGTACCACATAGCGCAATAACAATTTTATTTGATTATTGAGTTTTTGCTTCAGTTTTTGTTATGTCGTCTTTCCATAATTTCAAGCGCTTTAGATGCAGATTGGAAGCCGCTTTTTTACTGCTTTTTTTTAATAGTACAGAAAAGCTTTGATTCTAAGCAATGGTGTTTTTTCCATGTCTTTTTCCGGCTCCACATAGAAGCTTATAGAGAAAAAAATGCACCAAAACAGAACAGTTTAACAGCGTCTTTAGATGGACAGAGGTCAGGATTTTCCATGAAGTCACATCCACTTTGCTTGGACATTTAGGCCCGTGTCCACATGTAGTGTAAATGCTGTGTTTTTCCTGCTGCTTCTTTTGTGCAGAAATTCTGCTGTGTTTTACTGTCCAAGCAAAGTGGGTGTGATTTCATTAAAACTGCGCCCACTTTGCTTCTTTTTGAGAGAGAAAAAAAATTCTCAGACTAACCATGTTCTTTGAGTTTAGTTTCTGGGTGTTTTAGCCAAATCTGTGTGTGTTCAGATTGATTTCATTCTGGTCTTCTATAAAATGCCACCGGGGAGCAGTGTATGAGCAGATTGAGATCTCAGTTCAATGGCATCTCTAAGGCCATGTTCACATGTTCAGTATTTGGTCCATATGTCACATCAGTCTTTGTAAGTTAAAACCAAGAGTGGGTGATAAATCCAGAAGTGGTGACGTGTTTCTATTATACTTTTCCTCTTATTGTTCCACTCCTGATTTTGGCTTACAAATACTGATGTAAAGTACTGACCAATTTCTGAACGTGTGAACGTGGCCAAAAGACATCATTGGGCCAAGATCTCAATTTGCTTATACGCAGCCTCTGGTGCCATTTTATTGAAGACCAGCTGGGAACTCAATCTGTGCATGCCCCTCCTGTGGCAATGATGGCGACGTCACAAAATTTTAAACAGGAGGCACATCACTGAAAAAGCAGTAACCTGTCATTCAAACACTGGAGGCAGGCGGAGGGGCTGGGGAAGGAGGATAATAACCAATGCACAGTCCAGCCCTTGTGCACTTAAATCTAATTACCAGAAAACTTCCAATGCTGATTAAGGCTATGTGCACATATTCAGGATTTGAAGCAGAAATTTCTGCAGCGTTTCTGCATCTCCTTTGCAGGAAAAACACTGTGGAAAAAGCGCGGTTTTGCCCATTTTTTACGTGGTTTTGACACGGTTTGTGAAGCGTTTTTGTACATCAATGAATGCTTTTTTGGAGCTAAATATAGTTCGTTGGTGGGACATTGCTTAAACCCTTGGATTACCGTCAGAACTGGGGTGAGTATATTGGTTAATTTAAATGAATGTGTCTGTTGTATTTCAAATAAAGTGTTTACTCTGTGTCTGTGTGTTTATTTAACTCTTTAATTAAGTTTGGTGATGAAAGGGTGTGATTGACACCTTGTCATCACCAAACAAAAGAGCTAGGTGTCAGCTAATCCCATTCGCCCAATCTTCATTAGCATTCCCATTCATGTAATTTCTGGGGCAGTTGTGAGCTATTTTTAGCCTAGGATTGTGCCATTAGGCAAACATGGTCCTTGGCTATTATTAACAGCTCACAGCTGTTTCGTTAGCCGCTACATCCTCCCGATCAGTACTCAGCAGCGCTTTGGACGCAGTGTATTTTTGCTGCGTCCAAAATGCTATGTTCTAATGCCACACTTTTGTTGTCAGTACATGTGAATCCACCGCATATAATAACACTTCAATCGGTCAAAGTCTGCATCAGAGACTAGTGTGTCTGCTACAGAAATTGACATGCTGCGGGTGAGTTTGGGTACGCCGCCACGATCAGGAGCCGCTGCAGGTTTGACACTCCGTGTTTATAAAGCGTCAAAGCCGCAGCGTCTTGATGTTACAGCATAGTGGATGGGATCTCTAGAAATCCCATGTTCACTATATGTGCATCAGAGGCTGCGAATCACCAGTGGACACTGACGTGCCGCACGTCTTTCTGGACCGCAGCATGTGAAATTCTCTTGCAGAGTCGCTAGTCTCCGCAACAGAAAATTTGACCACTAGAAAGTATTGAATGCTATAAATCAGCATAGTTCAGTGAACACGTGGATTTACCTGCTTTCAATAGAATGCAATATTTTGGACGCAGCAAAAAAAACGCGTCCAAAGCGCTGCTACGTCTGAAAAAAAAAATGGCATGGACCATCGCGTCATTTTCATAACCAGCAGAGGGAAAGCCGACCGTTGGGGGCTGATATTAGTAGCCGGGGAAGGGACCATTAGCCAACAATGTTCCTTGATTAATAATATCAGCCCACAGCTGTTTGTTTAGCCTTTACTGGCTGTTATGATCTGCTACAAGGACTAAGGAAAGAAAGGAAAACTGTCACTACAATAGGACTAAGCTGATTCCCTACGATGCAGTGGGCAACCTGTTCCTTGTGAACAGACCCGACTTCGTCCTCAGCTAGTCTGAACGCAGACCTATAGATATAAGGGAGGGGTCCCTAAAAGTACTAAGGACTGGGACAAAATTGGACACCACCTAGCAGAAGTGGTAGCGGAGCAAAAAGACAAACAGACAAAAATACTTAGAGGTCCAAGGACCAAGCAAACTATAGAGATAGGTACAAAGCACCTGGCTAGATTAAGAGTCAAAGTAACACTGAAGTCCAGCAAAGCCAGAAGGGCGGAGCTGGAATAAATAGGCAGCAGGTCACGTGACCACAAAATAGAAAAAAAACTAACAGGAAGGTTCTAACAGTACCCCCTCTTCTATGAGGATCCTCCAGATCCTCCAGGCCCAGGCCTATCAGGAAACCTCCTGTGAAACGCTCTGATAAGTCTAGGAGCAGAGACATCATCTGCCCTTACCCAGGAGTTATCCTCAGGACCGAAACCTTTTCAAGCGACGAGATACTGCAATCTCCCTCTATGCCTTCTGGAATTCAGGATACGAGAAATTTCATATTCACCGTCTTCCACCACCGGAGGAACTGTGACAGTGGCATCCCTATCCGATACATCAGCTTTTTTCAACAAGGAAACATGAAACACTGGATTAATCTTCCAGGAGGAGGGAACCTCCAACCTAACAGCAGACTGGTTAACCACCTGAAGCACCTTAAATGGTCCCACAAACTTCGGACCCAATTTTTTAGAGGGAATCCTCAACCGCAGATTCTTTGAGGACAACCAAACCATGTCACCAACCGTAAACAAAACCTCTTGACGTTTCCTGTTAAAATACTTCTTAGACTTTTTGTTAGCCTCTTGAAGGTTACAATGTACATCAGTCCAAACTCTCTCCAAATCACCGGAAAAATTCTCCTCCTCCGGCACAGCCGACACCAATTTGGAGAACGAACCAAACGACGGATGTCTCCCAGTACAACAAAAAAATGGAGAACACCCAGCAGAAGAGGATGTATGGTTGTTAAGAGCAAATTCAGCAAGTGGCAGAAACTCAGACCACCCCTCTTCATTGTCTGCCACAAAACAACGCAAAAACTGCTCAACATCCTGGTTCTTTCTTTCTGTCTGTCCATTAGACTCAGGATGATACCCAGATGAAAATGACAAATGGACTCCCAACCTGTCACAAAAGACACGCCAAAAACGAGCCACAAACTGAGGTCCCCTATCAGAAACAATGTCAGTGGGAACGCCATGGAGTCTGACAATTTCCTTGACAAAGGCCTTAGCGAGTGTCTTAGCGCAGGGTAGTTTAATGAAAGGAACCAAGTGACACATCTTGCTAAAACGGTCCACGACCACCCTGATGACAGTGAAACCCTCGGACACAGGAAGGTCAGTAATAAAATCCATTGCAAGATGCGTCCAAGGTGCACTAGGAACCTCCAGAGGGCAAAGCAACCCCGCAGCAGGAGCATGTCAAGCCTTTGATCTAGCACACACTGTACATTGACGCACCCATTTAATGATTTCCTTCTGCCACCCAGGCCACCAAAAACTGCGACCTACCAGTCTCTTAGTCTCTGAAATTCCTGGATGACCTGCCAACCGAGACTCATGATACTCTACAAACAACTCTCTCCTAAAGGTTCTAGGTACAAACAACCTCCCATGGGGAGTGTTACATGGGGCATCCTCCTGGGCTTTCAGAATCCCATCTTCCAAAACGGAGTCCAATGCTGCTATCACAACTCCTTCCTGTAAAATGCTCTCCTCCTCCTCGGTACCAACCATGGGAGAAAAGCTGCGAGATAAAGCATCAGCTTTAACATTCTTAGTACCTGGGATGTAAGTAACAGAAAAATTAAACCGCGGAAAAAATAGTGCCCACCTAGCCTGACGGGCATTCAAGCGCTTGGCAGCATCTAGATAGATCAGATTCTTATGATCAGTGAAAACCTGAATGGGAAATTTAGCACCTTCCAAGAAATGACGCCAATGTTCAAATGCGAGTTTGATAGCCAGCAATTCCCGATTACCAACATCGTAATTAAGTTCGGTTTCAGAAAATTTTTTTGAAAAAAAAGCACAGGGATGAACCCCATCCTTGTTCTCCTGAGACAAAACCGCACCGACCCGCACCGAAGAAGCATCAACCTCGACCAAAAAAGGCTTTGTCTCATCAGGCTGCATAAGGATGGGGGCAGAACTGAACCTCTCCTTGAGATACACAAAAGTTTCAATGGCCTCAGTAGTCCACTGGACCGTATTCGCACCTTTCCTGGTGAGATCGGTCAGCGGTTTAACAATTATAGAAAAATTCTTAATGAATTTTCTGTAATAATTGGTGAAACCCAAAAATCTCTGTATAGATTTCAAACCAATAGGCCTAGGCCATTCCTGCACAGCCTGAACCTTCACCGGGTCCATCTCAAAGCCCTCGCTGGAGATAATGCAGCCCAGAAAACTAATTCTCTGCACAGCGAACTCGCATTTCTCCAGCTTAGCAAAAAGTGAATTGTCATTTAATAACTGCAATACCTCACGTACGCTCTGCCAATGAGACTCCAGATCTGGCGAATAAATCAAAATGTCATCCAAATACACCACCACATTCTTACCAATCAAAGGTCTCAGGATGTCATTAATAAGGTTCTGAAAAAACGCTGGTGCATTGGTAAGACCAAAAGGCATAACCAGATTCTCAAAATGACCCTCCTTCATTCGCAACAAATTGTATGCCTCCCGGAGATCAATTTTAGAGAACCACTTGGCCCCCACTAACTGGTTAAACAAGTCAAGAATTAACGGCAGTGGGTAGGAATAGCATACGGTAATTTTATTAATTCCGCGCAAGTCCAGACATGGACGTAAACCGCCGTCTTTTTTTTTTTACAAAAAAAAATCCAACAGCCACAGGTGACTTAGAAGGTCTAATGTGACCAGCAGCCAAGCTCGTCTGTATGTATTCCTCCAAGGCTTTTCTTTCAGGGATAGTAAGATTAAATAAGCGACTCTTGGGAAGAGTAGCTCCAGGAACAAACTCATTGGTGTAATCACAGTCCCTATGAGGAGGTAGAATTTGCGACTCCTCCTCTGAAAAAAACTTCCAAAAATCCTGAATAGGTACAGGTAATTCCCCTCTCTCCACTGCAGCAATGCGACCGTTACAACATTTATCATAACACTTAGGACTCCAAGATTTAATCTCATTAGTAGACCAGTCCAGTAAAGGATTGTGCAGTTTTAACCAAGGCAAACCTAACACTACTGGAGAAGGTAAATTATTTAATACCACTAAATCCAAATTCTCTTGGTGAATACCATTAATAGTGAGGGGAAATTCAAAAACCTTGTGAGTAACACATTCCAAAGGAGTGTTATCAACAGCAACCACAGAAATGGGAGATGACAAAGGTTTAGGTTCCAATTTAAGTTTTTCCAAAAATCCCTTATCAATCACATTCAGTGTAGAACCACAATCCACAAATACCTGAAATTCAATCAACTCCTCCTGCAAAGTAGTACTCCCAGAAAGAAATACTCCCTTAGTTTTTAAACAAGCAATACGGGCGTAACTGACCTTTTTTTTCTTTGTTTAACAGAAGCTCACATTTCTTAACAAAATGGCCAGATTTACCACAATAAAAACACAATCCCTTGGAAAACCTGCGGTCTTTTTCCTGAGAGCGGAGTGACATCGCCCCAATCTCCATCGGTTCTCCGTCGTCCGAGCAGACCCTCTGATGACTAGGAGGTGTCATAGCAGGAGTTTTCTCTAGATGCGCCTCTGGCGGGAACCAGTGCTACTTGATTTCCATGCCACAAACTTTGCCTGCTATTCTCCATGAGATAAGGAATGGTAGCACCAAAACCGTGAGCAGCTCAATACTTCTAGTTTTTCACCACAGTGAGCCAACCCATGAAGGTCCTTCTTTCAGCAAAGCAGTGCCTGGACTGTGTTTTCCCTTGATTATTCAGTAAATAATAAGTAGAGTGAACTGTACTCTGGTCACCGTGAGAGGCCCTAAAACTGCTTACAGCTCACAAGGAGAGGAAACCTTAATATGTAAAAGGATAAATGTATCTTATCTTACAATGTGAACTACATCTACTGTGCCTTTAAAAGACAGACTGTAATCAGTTTTTGTTTGTACAGACACACCGAACACTTAGACATCACCTTTACAGGAGTGCCCCCCAGGGGCGCGGGGTCCTATATTGTCTCCATAAGTGCAATTTCCCACTATTGACTGTTGTTGTGGATACAAGGAAAGTGTTGAGGGGTCCAGCACTCCACTCAAAGTACCATGACACTACCATCTGCTGCCAGTGGAACAACACGGCCCCTGTGCAACATCTGGCACCTACACTGTGGCACATGACAGATGTTATGGTAAATATTTATACTTTGCTTTGATTATTATTTTAGACAATTAAATCTACTTACCGTATTTTTCGGACTATAAGACGCACCGGACCATAAAACGCACCCCAAATTTTGTGGTGGAAAATAGGAAAAAAATATTTTTTATAAGATGGGGGGTCCGTCTTATAGTCTGAATAGGTATCTTACCTGGGGGGCGTTGGAGCGAGGGTCACAGGAGGCAGGGTCCTTCAGGAAGCCGGCGGAAGTGGGGCCTGTGGTCTGTGGTGGGGCCTGGGCCTGTGCTGGGGCTGGAGCCTGGCTGGGGCCTGGGGTCCGGATGGGGCCGGGTCCTGGGCCTGTGAGCGGCGTGCGCTGCTATCCGGTGGCTGCGGCTGTGCAGCGGTGCGGCAGAGTGGTGGTGGGTGCTGTGGTGCGGCTTTCCGGTGGCTGCGGCCATCTTCATGAAGCTGTGATCCACAAAAAAATGGCCGCCCAAGCTCCCAGATGGCGCATGCGCCGGCTCGGGCGGCCATTTTCCTGTAGATCACTGTGCACCCACCGCCGCTCTGCCTCGCCGCTGCAGCGCTGCACATCCACTTTACATCGCCGCCGCACAGCCGCTCTGCCTCGCCGCCGCACCCACCGTCGCTCTGCTGCATTGGCCCTGCCGCCGCACCCACCACCGCAAGTATGTGGTAAGGTTCGCACCACAAGACGCACTCCCCATTTTCCTCCTAAATTTGGGGGGAAAAAAGTGTTCCGAAACATACGGTATATATCTAAATAACTTAATATTAGCTTTATAAGTGTTATTCATAATAGTGATAACACAGGGTGTAGAGCTGTGTTTCTGTTAGGCTGCATGCCCACAATGCGGTTTTTAAGCGTTTCTGCTTAAAAAACGCTTGCTGCAAGGTCTGCAATGTTCCCCAATGATAATCCGCATGTGCTGTGCACATGTTGCGTAAATTTCCGCTGCGGATTATCATTGCAGAAAAATCCGCAGTACTACCAATAATTTTGTGGAATCGCGGCGAAATCGCTGCCATTGACTTCCACTGAATCGCATAATATCCGCATGCGGATATTATGCGATTCAATGCGCGGGTACCATAGTGCCTGTAGCTAAAAAAAAGAATTAAAATAAAAAAAACCCTTATACTCACCTTTCCAGCGCCACCCGGTCTCCTCTCAGCGGCGCTGCTGTCTCCTTGGCTTCCGGCGGTGGTCTGCAAGGACCTTCCGTGACGTCATTTAGTCATGTGACGGTCAGCGGTCAGGTGATGTTCGCGTGACCATCACATGACTAAATGACATCATGGAAGGTCCTTTTTAGAGCACCGTGAGCCGCCGAAGACACCCGACGCATCGTTGAGGAGATCGGGGGCCATCTAAAGGTGAGTATAATGTTTATTTTTTAACATTTTTATTTTTTTACTATTGATGTTGCATTTGCAGCATTGTAACTTGGTCACACAACATAAATCAATGCCGGTTGCATGGATTTACATAGTGTGACCAAGTTGTCAAGCACTTTTCCAAGTGATGCTAAAATCGCTTGGAAAGCGCTTGACAACCCGCATGCAGAAATGCAAGCAAAACCACTTCACAAACGCTTCTACCTGGCAGGAAAAACGCATGTACAATCCGCATGTGTTTTTTCTGCCAGGGAGATGCAGAAACGCTCAGGAAAAATCCGGAGCATTTCTGCTTCGTGGGCACATAGCCTTACACTTTCATCTGTTTTTTTAAAGTATAGTTAAGTGGACAGAGCCAGCTTTCAAGGATGACTGTTATTTCCAATTAAAATATTTCTCTGTTAGGTAATGTTAGCCATCCTCTTTCTTCTGGGGGTGTAATAAAATACTTGTTGCTTGGGATCTGACGGCAGACAAGAATTGTACACTCAGACACTGGCTGTGTGTTATTTACTTTCTCCATTGCATCGTATTTAATTATATAATTTGAACCAAAAATGGCAGAAAGATTTAGAGATAATTATCTCAATCCAAATTAGCTCTTCTTGGAAGGGCTACCATGACACAGATATATGAAAGTTTTATTTTAGAGAGGACAAATCGTAGATCGTATGGTGTTCTAACATTGTAGGCTTTATTCACAGAAATAGAGAGGCCAAAAGGGAACAGCCATTTATACCAAAAATATTTTCCTCAGAGCTTTAGTTAGAGATTGAAAGATGGTTATTTCATTTTTAGCATATTCAATTCTTTGGGAATTGTCCCTTTCAGCTGATTAAGGTCTGAAGACCTATGTGCTCTCTCATTGCCAAGGTTGAAACTTTCATCTATGCCAAAGAGCTTATTAAAAATTTGAGAGAACACCTACTGTTGGTCTTTATTTTCTGCCCGAACTTTTGGAAGCACAAAGCCGAGCCTGGCTTTAAGAATGCAGCAAGGGTTTACCTCTCTTTGAAATGCTTTGGCATTTCAAAGAAAGCATAGTTTGAAAGCCAATAAGGAGAAACCTGACTAGTCTGGTGCAGCTACCGACTGGCTTCTGGCCGCCTTACTCCAGTTGATTGACATGTCTCTCCCATGTGTGGAGAAGCTGGCCGGGCGCAATACCAGAATAATCAGGTCTCTCTCTATAGTCCTAGGCCGGCTCTTCAAACTATGTTTTCTCTGAAACGCTGCAGTGTTTCAGAGTAAAACATGCCTGGCTTCAATCATGTAGCCAGTCTTTCATTCATATTGTCTGAGATTTAGACAGAATGAATTGAGTAACAGGTTATCTATAAGAGGTTGTCCGACCCCGAAATCCAAATTTTTTTAGGCTAATCTGTGCTATGTTGTAATATACAACACCCCAAGACATTTTTTTTTTCATTTCTACCTTTTGTTCCTCCTAAATTTCACTTCATAGCCTGCACCCAGTTTGTTTATATGCTCCTCTTACAGACCAGGCAGCTTCGGTAGGACTGCTACCAGTTCCTCCTTAGATATAAGCCCGGTCTGTTAACGGGATTATATCGGGCCATCCCCGGTATCATGTGATGTTAAACTGAGAACACAGACATGTGGATTCGTGGATCGAGATAAAAGAGCAGCCCAAGGTTAAATTAAATATTTAATTGCCTTAAGGCCACACTAGACAAAACGCTATATACACAATGTATATACATATACGGTGGTCAGATATGCAAATACAGATGGCAGTACAATAAGTATAAGTGTGACACCCCAGGGGTCTGGTTGCCACAGTGATAGAGATGTTATGTCTGAGAGCAGGTGGGAGGTCCTTTGGTCAGGGATCCTGTGCATGCCACACCTCCTGCCCAGTCTTGGGAGGGGAAGAACTTCCCCTATATAAACCCGGGGCTGAAGCAGGGTTAGGAGTCAAGGAGAGTAGAGACAAGAGACAGTCATAGGAAGAAACAGCTGGAGCTCAGTGGGAGCAATACTACTACGAGTCAGGGGCTGGCAGCTGCAGAGCTCGCCCTGACTGAGAAGCTTTCTTACCGGACCCGGCGTCCGAGGCTGTGGGGACTAACTCTTACCCAGCAGCAGAAGCCGACCGGCAGGGGATTTCAGGTCCTCAGGCCCAGAAACCCGAAGGCACGGTCACACGTGTGGGACCAGCACCGCCATCGTGGAGCGGAAGCCAATAGAAGGCCCCGAGTCACCGGCCATACGGGTGAGCACCACGCGGTACACTCAGGGACGTGGGCTACTTATATCCGCTTCTAGCAAGGTAGCCAGAAGAGTACAGTCAGTTTGGGAGGCCTACAACTCCGCCTGGCCAGGGGAGATCCCATCTGCTCAAGGACTGACCAGGCCCCGTTCGCTAGCAAGTACTCCGGGAGGGTCTATCGTTGTTACCAGTAAAGACCCTGAATTACACCACACCGTCTCTGAGTGGTTCCTGCTACCCCCATCTTCCACGTCGGCTGCCCTGAGGCCATACCCCTCCCGTTGGGGGTTATACTATCACGCTGCACAATTCTACACCGACCTCAGCGGTCTGCCCTGCAGCGGCAGCTCCATAGCTGCAAATCAACGGGTGGCGTAGTCGACACTCAAATAACATCTATCAAGACTGCCACACACTGAGTCTGACCCCCTGGGCACGGACCGGGTCCCCGCCACTCGGAGACTACAACCCTCATCTGATCCGGTTCCGGGTAAGCCCCCGTGCGCGAGACGCTGCGCGACACAGCAGGCCCAGGGGCGCGTCAACTTTGGCGTAGTCGGCAGGATTTCGTGCCCGCAACCACCGGGTACTGCGTGCCTGAAAAGCAAAGACTGTTCAAACTTACCAGTGGTGAGGTTTCCCATCTTCTGCCTTCTTCCCGCCATCCGCGAAGTTTTCCCGCCATCCGGCGCCATCTTCGGCCTTCTTCCCGCCATCCGTGGAGTTTTCCCGCCGTTGGACGCCATCTTGAGGACGCCGCGCGGGAAGAAGAGGGGCGTGGACTTCGAAAGCGCGCGAGAACTGAAGCCCCGCCTCACGTCCGGACGTTGCGTAAGGTCCTGGAAGGAGCCCAGCAGACGCCGACGTCACCGGAGCGCGACGGAAGGTCCTCAACCCTGACGATCTACTGCGGAGCCGCGGCCTACGGAACAGGATCATCGCAAGGTAGGCCACGGTCCACTAGGGGGGAGGAAGATGTCGGATACGGAGGAGAGCTTCACTGCCTCAACCCCCGCCAGCGCCTCCGCTGCTGCAATTATGCCCTTCACCATGCCCTATATCCCGGGAGCAGCTTGGCTACCCCAGTACTCAGGGGAGTCACATACCCTGCATGACTTTAGAGAAAAGCTGGATAGCCTCTTCCAGGTGTACCCCCTCACAGAAGAGCAAAAAGTGAGCATCCTGGTGGCCCAACTAACCGGGGCAGCTAAAAGGGAAGTAAAATCCTGGCCACCTGGGAGGAAGACTGTCGCAGGGATACTAACCCGGCTGAAGGATACCTTTGATACCCGCACCTCAGCCGAGATTAAGCTTAGATTCTACGGGTGCAAGCAGCGAGCGCATGAGAGTATAAGGGACTATGCACTAAACCTACAAGAGGCCCTGAGGGCCATTAAGCAGACCGACCCTGATGGAGTGGGAAACGAGGACAGGCTGTTGACTGAACAATTTATAGAGGGACTGTATTGTAATGCCCACCGAACCCAGTTGCGGGCGATGGCCTTACAGGATCCCCATCTGGGCTTTGCACAGTTCAAGGACAGAGCCATCCGGGTGCTCCGAGAACCGGCACCGGGTGGCGTTATGACCCACAGGCGCCCAGCTATTACTTACCACCAGGAGGCGGCGCCCTTGTCGGCAGGGCCTGTGGGAGCTGATGCGCAGGCTTTGGACAATGACCCGGCTCCAGACCTACACCATCAGGTCCAAGAGCTAGCTAAGAGCGTTGCTGCGCTAACCCGAACTGTGCAGTCTTTACAGGTTTCCACCCCAGGGAAGATCCAGCTGGCATCCGGACCGGAGGACATCCCGTGGCGTCGACCAAGGAGGACCCCACCGGCCAGAGGAAGACCCAGTGACCGATACAGCGAGGACGGACGACCCATCTGCCGCCGCTGCAATCAACCCGGACATATGGCAAGGTACTGTTCTTTAAACGGGCACAACCTGGGGTAGAGGGCCAACCCCCAGGAAAAAGATCACCAGGCCCATCGAACTGGCGCGACAGATATGTGGGAGGACGTCCAGTCTTGCCGGTGGTACTGGATGGCATTCCCATGAGTGCCCTACTGGACACCGGGTCGCAGGTCACCACCATCCTGTACGTGCTCTTTAAGCAGTACTGGAATGACTCGGATATTACCCGCTACCCTGACGACGACTTGAGTATCATCGCCAGCAATGGCCAGCCCGTGCCACAGATCGGATTTAAAGAGGTGACCATCAAAATCGGTAGAGTCGAACTGGCAGCACAGGGACTGATCATTGTAGATATTGACAAACATGAGAGTCACCCAAAAATAACTCTAGGAACTAATGTAATTGAAAATTGTCTTGCAGAGGTGATTTTCCTTTTACAGCAGGTTGCCAAGAACGCCAGCTCCGGCGAGCAGCGGGTGCTCCAGAAAGAGATCCGGGCACTGATGCGACGGCAACAGGTGGAACTCTCCGGCGGTGAGATTGGTAGCGTAAGAATGTGTGACCCTTTTCCTATTGCCATGCCCCCAAAAAGTGAAATGATGATTTGGTGCCGGGCAGCTATTGGTCTGAGAGGTAGGGATTACCAGGCAATGGTAGAACCAGTTTACTCAGACAGTAGGCCCACCATTTTGACAGCACGGGGGGTGGTTGATGTACGCCATGGGAGGGTGCCCGTTCGCATAATAAATATCGGTGAGAGGGAAGTGTACCTGCCCCGGTATGCCACGCTAGCCAAATTATATACCATTAACCAAAATTCTATACAATCTGTGGAACCCTTGCCTCCATCTCACCCGGAGGAAGGTAACGGCTCTAAGAAAAACAAGGAGGACTGGTGTCAGCAACTACATCTGGGTACTGACTCCACTCCCTCACACCAGAAACAAGGAGTCTATCGGGTGGTTCAGGAGTACGAGAGAGTGTTCAGTAAACACCCGTTAGACTTCGGGCGAGTCAAGGGGGTAGAACACCACATCCCCACGGGAGACCATCCTCCTATAAAAGAGAGGTATCGACCCGTACCCCCTGCCCACTACCAACACGCCAAGGGGATGCTTAGAGACATGAAGGAGGCTGGGGTGATCAGGGATAGCTGTAGCCCCTGGGCAGCTCCACTAGTCTTAGTCAGAAAAAAAGACAACACCATGAGGATGTGTGTAGATTACCGGAAAATCAACCGTATCACACACAAGGATGCGTACCCCTTACCAAGGATAGAGGAGTCATTGGCTGCTTTAAGATCTGCTAACTTCTTCTCTACCTTGGATCTCACTAGCGGGTACTGGCAGGTTCCTGTAGCAGAGGCGGACCGGGAGAAGACCGCATTCACCACCCCGATGGGACTTAGCGAGTTCACCTGCATGTCGTTCGGACTCTGCAACGCACCAGGAACCTTCCAACGACTAATGGAGTGTTGTCTGGGCCACAGAAACTTCGAGACGGTCTTGTTGTACCTGGACGATGTCATCGTATATTCCAAGACGTATGAGAACCACCTGAAACACCTGGCAGAAGTGTTCGAAGCTCTGGCGAGTTACGGCCTAAAGGTGAAACCCTCCAAGTGTCACCTCCTGAAACCAAAGGTGCAGTACCTGGGACACGTGGTGAGCGCTGACGGAGTGGCTCCCGACCCTGATAAGATCACCGCAATTAAGGAATGGCCAAGCCCCTCCAGCGTAAAAGAAGTGCGGCAGTTCCTCGGGTTGGTAGGCTACTACCGAAGGTTTATTCCCGGTTTCACCAAAAAGGCAGCACCTATGCAGGACCTCCTGATAGGCCAGTCCCGGAAGGCCAAGAACCAGAAGCCGCCCTTCAAATGGGAGGAGTTGGAAGAAGAGTCCTTCCGCCAGCTGAAGATGGCCCTCACGGGGGACGAAATCCTGGCGTACCCGGATTATAGCCAGCCCTTTATCCTCTACACCGACGCCAGTAACATCGGGCTAGGAGCCGTACTGTCCCAGATCCAGCAGGGGAAGGAACGAGTAATCGCCTACGCCAGCCGAAAACTGCGACCCACCGAAAGGAACCCCGAGAATTACAGCTCATTTAAGCTAGAGTTCCTGGCCGTAGTATGGGCAGTCACCGAGCGCTTTAAGCATTACCTCGCTTCTTCCCGGTTCACCGTGTACACGGATAACAACCCGTTGACACACCTGGACACGGCAAGACTCGGTGCCCTGGAGCAGAGGTGGATGGCCCGTCTGTCCAACTACGAGTTCACAATCAAATACCGGGCCGGACGCTCCAATACCAACGCGGATGCCCTGTCCAGGATGCCCAACCTGCCGGACGAAGGAGAAGATCCGGAGGGACTGGAAGAAGTTGAACTCCCTGCGTTCCACCGTCATGGGACTATCCAGTATTCCCACCGGGTAAGGAATAAGCAGGCTGCTACGTTGAACCCCTTACCTCACTACAACTGGGCGGAAACGCAAGACAGCGACCCTGCCGTCCGACTGGTGAAGGAGATGCTGACTCGCCCGGAGGCTTGCCTTGAACCAGACGCTCCGGAGGAAGCCAAACAACTATGGGCAGAGAAGAGTCGACTGTTCCTTTACAAGGGGAAGTTGTGCCGCAGAATGGTTAACTCCCGGACGCATGAACTACTCTGGCAAGTAGTGGTGCCACGAAGAGACGCAGCCATGGTGATGGAGGCATACCACGACGGAGCTGGACACTTCGGGTGGAAGAAGCTGGAGTTCCTGCTGCGCGAGCGATTCCACTGGGTAGGCATGAGGGGAACCATTGAGAAGTGGTGCAGAGACTGTGGCCTGTGCAACCTGAGAAGGAAGGACCGTGCCAGCCAGAAGACTCCCCTGCAGTCCATCGTCACCCGGCAACCGTTGGAACTGGTAGCCTTGGATCATGTAAAACTGACCCCAAGCAGAAGTGGCTACGTCTACGCGTTAACCATCGTGGATCATTACTCCCGGTTCTTGGTTGTCGTCCCCGTCAAGGACTTAACGGCTCAAACAGCAGCTAGAGCCTTCCAGCAGCACTTTTGCCGTCCACACGGGTACCCGGACCAAGTGCTGACGGACCAGGGACCTGCCTTTGAAGCGGAGGTCTTCCAGGAATTCTGCAATCTGTATGGCTGCCGGAAGATAAGGACGACACCCTACCATCCGCAAACTAATGGACTTTGTGAGAAAATGAACCAGGTGGTAATGGATCTTTTAAAAACGTTGCCCCTGGAAGAACGCAGTCTGTGGCCTGAGAAGTTGCCCGATCTGGTGGACCTATACAACCACATCCCGGTAGGTTCCACCAACTGTACCCCGGCTTACCTAATGAGGGCAAGACCTGGTAAGTTACCTGTTGACCTGGAAATGGGAGTCCTGACACCCGAGGACACTTCACCAGAAACAGACTGGGACACGGAGAGGCAGCAGCAGTACCGGAGAATACAGGAGAGCGTGGAGCGAAGTCTCTGTCAGGCTAGGGAAAGACAAGAGAAAACTTACAACCAGTATGCTCCCGCTGTTCCCCTGGTACCCGGAGAGCAGGTCTTGAAGAGGAAGAGACGGCTCCACAAGTTGGACGACCAGTGGGAAAAGGACCCGTACACCGTACTGCCCTCAAGCCACGAGAACCCGAAGGTTTGTACCATCAGTAAAGACGGAGGGGAAACCACAGCTATTGTATCCCGGGACCACCTGAAGAAGTGTCCCGAACAACTGAGGAACCCTGAAGAGGAACAAGAAGACCATCGACCCGTAGAGGAAAGGGAAGATATGGTTAGTACTGTGCTCGGGGACTTCCCTCGGTCTTGGACTCAAGTCAATGGTGCAGTTGTGGTACCCGTACTCACCTTCCTCCAACCAGCATCCCAAGCACCTACGGAGCAACAGGTAGAGCTGGAAGAACAGCCGGTCCAGGAGGCAGAAGACTCCACACCAGCAGATCAGGAGGATCAACCCTCTGCTTGCAGTGAGCCTGCCATATCCCTAGTGAGCCAAAGAGCCGGTAGACAGCTGCCCAGTTTACCCTTGACAGCTCCTACACCCTGTAGTTCAGGGCTAGGCAGTCAGCTCCGTAGGTCCACTAGGGCCACTAGAGGCCAGTTACCCGCACGGTGGAGGATTTGAAGTGTATAAATTGTTTTATTTATGTTTACCTGTGTATTGTTGCTTGTGTATAATTTTGTGTTTCTAGTTATTTGTAGGAGTCCTTGGTGGATTTACCGGGAATCCTTGTACATAGTTGGAGCGTAACCCAGGACGGACTAAAGACTGTTAAGGACTCGGGGTAGGACAGACCCCTACCTGGTTACGTCTCCCTGTTTTGGTGAAATGGACACCTTGCTTTTCAAAACTGCACCCGGTTGCGGACACGCCGTGACCATCTTTATATGTTTTTCTTATTGTACTATTATTGTTTATACCTTGTTATGTTTTTCTAAAATATGTTTAGTCCCGGAGTACTAAATTTCACTAGGGGGGAATGTGACACCCCAGGGGTCTGGTTGCCACAGTGATAGAGATGTTATGTCTGAGAGCAGGTGGGAGGTCCTTTGGTCAGGGATCCTGTGCATGCCACACCTCCTGCCCAGTCTTGGGAGGGGAAGAACTTCCCCTATATAAACCCGGGGCTGAAGCAGGGTTAGGAGTCAAGGAGAGTAGAGACAAGAGACAGTCATAGGAAGAAACAGCTGGAGCTCAGTGGGAGCAATACTACTACGAGTCAGGGGCTGGCAGCTGCAGAGCTCGCCCTGACTGAGAAGCTTTCTTACCGGACCCGGCGTCCGAGGCTGTGGGGACTAACTCTTACCCAGCAGCAGAAGCCGACCGGCAGGGGATTTCAGGTCCTCAGGCCCAGAAACCCGAAGGCACGGTCACACGTGTGGGACCAGCACCGCCATCGTGGAGCGGAAGCCAATAGAAGGCCCCGAGTCACCGGCCATACGGGTGAGCACCACGCGGTACACTCAGGGACGTGGGCTACTTATATCCGCTTCTAGCAAGGTAGCCAGAAGAGTACAGTCAGTTTGGGAGGCCTACAACTCCGCCTGGCCAGGGGAGATCCTATCTGCTCAAGGACTGACCAGGCACCGTTCGCTAGCAAGTACTCCGGGAGGGTCTATCGTTGTTACCAGTAAAGACCCTGAATTACACCACACTGTCTCTGAGTGGTTCCTGCTACCCCCATCTTCCACGTCGGCTGCCCTGAGGCCATACCCCTCCCGTTGGGGGTTATACTATCACGCTGCACAATTCTACACCGACCTCAGCGGTCTGCCCTGCAGCGGCAGCTCCATAGCTGCAAATCAACGGGTGGCGTAGTCGACACTCAAATAACATCTATCAAGACTGCCACACACTGAGTCTGACCCCCTGGGCACGGACCGGGTCCCCGCCACTCGGAGACTACAACCCTCATCTGATCCGGTTCCGGGTAAGCCCCCGTGCGCGCGACGCTGCGCGACACAGCAGGCCCAGGGGCGCGTCATAAGCAGATGATACAATAGTCAATTACCAGTTGGTTGTTAGGCCTTTGTGCTGGCAGCCACATGGGAGGTACAGGGTGCCAGCGGTTTCCGGTCTCTTCCAACACGATACATAGCGTGACCTCTAGTGATGAGTGAGTATGTTTTGTTAACCCTTTCGCCGAGTATACTCGGCCGAGCACCGAGTATTTATAGCGTGCTCGGGCTTTACGTTTTCGTCGCTCCGTGAACATGATTTGCAACTGTTTGACAGATTTAATATATGTGAGGAATGCTGGAAAAACAGGCATTCCTCACATGTATTAAATCTGTCAAACAGTCGCAAATCATGTTAACGGAGCGATGAAAACTTAAAGTCCGAGCACACTATAAATACTCGGTGCTCGGCCGAGTACACTCGGCGAAAGGGTTAACAAAACATACTCGCTCATAACTAGAGACCTCCCTTAGAAG
Source organism: Phyllobates terribilis (assembly GCF_046119375.1). Taxonomy (NCBI): domain Eukaryota; kingdom Metazoa; phylum Chordata; class Amphibia; order Anura; family Dendrobatidae; genus Phyllobates; species Phyllobates terribilis. Next base: position 727,562,755 of record NW_027362761.1, on the reverse strand, counting down.
AGAACAAGAGCTATAGCCTCGCACGAGCAATTAAACCCTTAGTTGGTCACTCCCTTTCCCACCTCCAAGATGGTCCTAGTTTCCCTCCCCTTAGGTCTGGTAGCTGAAACTTCAAAACCTATGATGGATCATAACTTCTCAATGAAAGGTCATAAGAAGGCGGTTTTGACACCATCGGATCCGGCCAGGCCCACGTTTCGCTTCGAGACCAAAAATGGCTTCTCTACCTAGCTTCTACATATCTCCCCAGCCCGGGGTGCTAGAATGGGTTGAGACCCCGGCCTGATCCCAGGATCTCCAGCATGTAACTGGTAAATGGCTAGGACGTATGATAACTCCGTAATTTGTTACGAAATGATGGCCCCAGCACGTCTGAAGGGGATCTTTGAAGCAATTAAGCAGCTTGGGCTCCCAGCAGGGGTTTGTCCTGCCAGAAAGGCCTTGGGACCAGCTAGGCTGCTGGGGATGTAAGATTTTCCACTTGGAGCTTTTGAAGCTGAACCACCAGCTGAGCCAGCTTCACACTTTGAAGGATGTCTATAATCTCTGACCGGATATGATACCATGGCCGCCATCAGGGCATTACTGCCCTTAATTCTGTATGGGGCCCAGTGAACAGCAGTAAAAAGCTGGATCCCAGGCCCGGTCTGGGTCCCCCCTCTTGTGCTTTTGCTCACCGGGCCTCCGGGTATTGCGTGCTGGTGTGCCGCGGCCGCTGGTGGAGTATATCTCGGTGCAGGGAGCTTCTGCCTTGAAGCTCTCATGGCTGAACCATCCACCCCTTCTGAAGCACTAGACTTGGCACGTACGTGATGACATCATCGCGTACTTGCCAGCATTGAGTGCCAGGATACTGCCAGTACGGAAGTGGAGCTGCACCTGTAGGGATCGTATGAGAGGTAAGTATGAAAACTTTTTTTTTTTATAGAATTAATTAAATTGTCTTGGGGGGTGGGGAGAGCATACGATGTACTGTGACTGGGCAGTGGGCAGAGCATATGATAGACTGGGGAGTGGGCAGAGCATATGATGGACTGGGAGTGGGGAGTTGGCAGAGCATATGATGGACTGAAACTGGGGAGTGGGCAGAGCATATGATGAACTGGGGAGTGGGGAGTGGGCAGAGCATATGATGGACTGGGGAGTGGGAAGAGCATATGATGGACTGGGGAGTGGGGAGAGCATATGATGGACTAGGAGTGGGGGGTGAGGAGAGCATATGATGGACTGGGACTGGGTAGTGGAAAGAGCATATGATGGACTGAGGAGTGGGCAGAGCATATGATGAACTGGGACTGGGGAGTGGGCAGAGCATATGATGAACTGGCAATGGGGAGTGGGCAGAGCATATGATGAACTGGGACTGGGGAGTGGGCAGAGCATATTATGAACTGGGACTGGGGAGTGGGCAGAGCATATGATGAACTGCGACTGGGCAGAGCATATGATGAACTGAGGAGTGGGCAGAGCATATGATGAACTGGGACTGGGGAGTGGGCAGAGCATATGATGAACTGGCAATGGGGAGTGGGCAGAGCATATGATGAACTGGGACTGGGGAGTGGGCAGAGCATACTATGAACTGGGACTGGGGAGTGTGCAGAGCATAAGATGATCTGGGACTGGGGGTGGGGAGAGCACATGATGAACGGGGACTGGGTGATGGGGAGAGCATATGATGAACTGGGGGTGAGGAGAGCACATGATGGACTGGGTGGTGAGGAGAGTATATGATGAACTGGGACTGGTGAGTGGGGAGCATACATGATTAACTTGGAGTGGGGGTGGGGGGTGAGAAGAGCACATGATGAATTGGGAGTGGGGGGTGAGGAGAGCATATGATGAATTGGGAGTGGGGGGTGAGGAGAGCATATGATGAACTGGGAGTGGGGGTGGGGAGATCATATGATGAAGTGGCGGTGGGGAGAGCACATGGTGAACTGGAGCTGGGGAGAGCAAATAATGAACTGGGAATGGGGGTGGGGAGAGCTAATGATGAATTACAAATGGAGGTGGGAGAGCATATAAAGAATGGGGGTGGGGAGAGCAAATAATGAATTGGGAGTGGGGATGGGGAGAGCAAATAATGAATTGAGGGTGGGGTAGCGCAAATAAATGATGAATTGAGCGTGGGGGTAGGGAGAGCAAATGATAATGAATTGAGAATGGGGGACAGCAAATGGTGATGAATTGGGGATGGAGGAGAGTAAATGATGATGAAGTGAGGGTGGGAGGGAGAGAGGACATGACAAAATTAATTGGGGCAGAGGGGGGGCATGTAAATATAATGAATTGGAAGAGGGGGGCATTGAGGATGACGGAGTGTGACTGGTAATGATTTGGGGGAAAGAGTACAGGTTCTAATTAATTTCTACAGTGCATTGTGAAAGTATTTGGCCCCCTTGAACTTTTCTACCTTTTGCCACATTTCTGGCTTCAAACATAAAGATATAAAATTCTAATTTTTTGGGAAGAATCAACAACAAGTGGCACACAATCGTGAAGTGGAACGAAATTTATTGGATATTTTAAACTTTTTTAAAAAAATAAAAACTGAAAAGTGGGGCGTGCAATATTATTCGGCCCCCTTGAGTTAATACTGTTATGATCTGCAACAAGTACTAAGGAAAGATAGGGGAAAGTTGTCCCTACAGTAAGACTAAGCTGAATCCCTACAATGTAGCGGGCTGACTGTTCCTAGCGAACAGACCCGCCTTAGTCCTCGGCTAGTCTGAACGAAGACCTATAGCAAAGGGGAGGGGTCCCTAAAAGAACTAAGGACTGGAACAAAAATGGGACACCTCCTAAACAGAGAAGTTGTTGCAGAACACAAAAGACAAACTGACAAAAAGGTACTAGAGGTCCCGGAAGGACCAAGCGAACTGACAGAGAAAGGCACCGAAGCACCTGGCTAGAGAAACAGTCAAACACTGAAGTCCAGTACAGCCAAAAGGGCGGAGCTGGAATATAAAGGCAGATGGTCACGTGACCGCAAAACACAAGATGGAAAAAACAAACAGGAGGGTTCTAACAGTACCCCCTCTTTTATGAGGAACCTCCGGATCCTCCAGGCCCAGGCCTATCCGGAAACCTCTTGTGGAAAGCTTTAACAAGCCTAGGAGCAGAGACATCATCCGTCCTTACCCAGGAGTTGTCTTTGGGACCGAAACCCTTCCTGGAGACAAGATACTGTAATCCCCCTCTATGCCATCTAGAATTCAAGATACGAGAAATTTCATATTCGCCGTCTTCCACCACAGGAGGAACTGTGACAGTGGCGTCCCTATCTGATACATCAGCCTTTTTCAACAAGGAAACATGAAACACAGGATTAATCTTCCAGGAAGTAGGGAAATCCAACCTAACAGCAGACGGGTTAACCTGAAACACTTTAAATGGACCCACAAACTTAGGACCCAGTTTTTTAGAGGGAATCCTCAACTGCAGGTTCTTTGAGGACAACCAAACCATGTCACCCACAGTAAGCAAAACCTCCTTACGTTTCCTGTCAAAATACTTCTTGGACTTCTTGTTAGCCTGTTGAAGGTTGCAACGTACATTAGTCCAAACTCTCTCCAAATCACTGGAAAAATTCTCCTCCTCCGGCACCGCAGACCCCAGAGAACGAACCGAAAGACGGATGTCTCCCAGTACAACAAAAAAAAAGGAGAACACCCAGCAGAGGAGGATGTATGATTGTTAAGAGCAAATTCTGCGAGAGGCAGAAACTCAGACCACATCTCTTGATTGTCCGCCACAAAACAACGCAAAAACTGTTCAACATCCTGGTTCTTTCTTTCAGTTTGTCCATTAGACTCAGGATGATAACCAGACGAAAATGACAAATGGACTCCCAACCTGTCACAATAAGCATGCCAAAAGCGAGCCATAAACTGAGGTCCTCTCATGAGAAACTCATGACACTCCACAAACAAATCTCTCCTAAAGGCTCTAGGCACGAACAACCTCCCATGGGGAGTGTTAGATGGAGCATCATCTTGAGCTTTCAGAATCCCATTCTCCAAAACGGAGTCCAATGCCGCCACCACAACTCCTTTCTGTAAAATGCTCTCCTCCTCCTTGGCACCAACCGAAGGAGAGAAGCTGCGAGATAAAGCATCGGCTTTAACATTCTTAGTACCAGGGATATAGGTAACAGAAAAATGAAACCGAGAAAAAAAAAAAGTGCCCACCTAGCTTCACGGGCATTCAAGCGCTTGGCAGCATCCAGACAGATCAAATTCTTATGATCTGTGAAAACTTGAATAGGAAATCTAGCGCCTTCCAAAAAATGACGCCAATGTTCAAACGCGAGTTTAACCCCTTAATAACATCTGACGTACTAATACGCGTCTGTGCCCTGGGACTTAAGAGCCAGACCCGTATTAGTACGTCATATCTTTAATGCGGCACCGCGACTTAAGTCGCGGTGACAGCATTAAAGTTGCGGTGCCATCCTACCTCTTGGTAGATGGAGTCATCATCCCGGGGGCTGTCGCCGCCCCCCCGCACCAGCGATCGCTGTGATTGGCTGTTCAAATCTGAACAGCCAATCACAGCATTTCTCACTGTTTCCGGCAATGTGATTGCCGGAAACAGTGATCTGCAGCCTAGGATCGGTGCTCCTAAGAGCACTGATCCTAGGCTGTTGCTAGGACACCCCAGCCCTGGCCCCAGACTGCTATGATCGGTGCGATCGCCGATCACATCGATCGCACCGATCGTAGCGCGACCGCGCGGTGACAGGGCGGTCATGGGGCGGTGACTGGCTTGTGACCTGCCTGTCACCGCCCCATGACCCCCTGTAATGTGATTCAAGCCCCCAGACTACTGTGATTGGAGCGATCGATGATGACATCGATCGCTCCAATCAGAGTACCTGAATACAGGTGACCAGGCGGTCACAGGGAAGTGTCACCTCTCTGTGACGCCCTGTGGTGCGTGCTCTGCTCCTGCCATGTCTGATTGGTGCAATCAGTGTCACCAATCAGATGGCTGGGGCACAACATGCACCACAGGGGGTCACAGAGAGGTGACACCTCCCTGTGACCGCCTGGTCACCTGTATTCAGGTACTCTGATTGGAGCGATCAATGTCATCAATGATTGCTCCAATCAGATTACCTCCACCTGTCACCACCCCATCATCACCCTGTGACCGCCCTGCAGACCCTCACACTTGGTGAGGATTTCTACAGAGCGATCACATCTGATGTGTCTGTGCTGGGCCTTGTAGTGCCACAGAATATTCTGTGACACCACAAGACCATCTTCTCACTGTTCCAGTCGCTGCTGCTGCTGCCGCTGCTCCTGGATCTTCTGTTCCAGCGTCCAGGATTTTCTGCTCCTGACCTGCTGTGATTCCTGCTCCAGAGCCTGCTGCTGATCCTGCAGAGAAGACTTTGGTAAGTCTGTTCTCCCCTCGTCCACCCTAATCCCCCCTCCCCCCTCTTTTTACCCCCCCCCCCCCTTACCTTTTTTTCTGCGTCCTGCAGCGGTCTCCAGCTCTGGTCCGAGTTTCCAGCTCCGCTCCCGGTCACCAGCGCCGGGCTCCCGGGCTCCTGCTCCGGGCTCCTGCACCGGGCTCCCGGTCACCAGCTTCGGGCTCCTGGTCACCAGCGCCGGGCTCCTGGTCTCCTGCTCCGGGCTCCTGCTCCGGGCTCCTGTGCCGGGCTCCCGGTCACCAGCTTCGGGCTCCTGGTCACCAGCGCCGGGCTCCTGGTCTCCTGCACCGGGCTCCTGCTCCGGGCTCCTGCGCCGGGCTCCCGGTCACCAGCTTCGGGCTCCCGGTCACCAGCGCCGGGCTCCCGGTCTCCTGCTCCGGGCTCCCGGTCTCCTGCTCCGGGCTCCCGGTCTCCTGCTCTGGGTCTTCTGTTCCAGTCCTGCTGACCCTTTGGTAAGTCCATCTCTGATCTCCCCTCATCCACCGCAATCCCCCTCTTCCCACTCCCCTGTCTTTTTACCCCTCTTCCCACTCCCCTGTCTTTTTACCTCCCTTCCCACCCCAATCTGCCTCACCCCTGTGTCCCTGTTAATTCTTTTGCTTCTGATCTCCAGCTCCAGTACCGGTCTCCTGCTCCGGGCTCCTGGTCTCCTGCTCCGGGTTCCTGGTCTCCTGCTCCGGGCTCCTTCTCCGGGCTCCCGGTCTCCTGCTCTGGGTCTTCTGTTCCAGTCCTGCTGACCCTTTGGTAAGTCCATCTCTGATCTCCCCTCATCCACCCCAATCCCCCTCTTCCCACTCCCCTGTCTTTTTACCCCTCTTCCCACTCCCCTGTCTTTTTAACTCCCTTCCCACCCCAATCTGCCTCACCCCTGTGTCCCTGTTAATTCTTTTGCTTCTGATCCCCAGCTCCAGTACCGGTCTCCTGCTCCGGGCTCCTGGTCTCCTGCTCCGGGTTCCTGGTCTCCTGCTCCGGGCTCCCGGGCTCCTTCTCCGGGCTCCCGGTCTCCTGCTCTGGGTCTTCTGTTCCAGTCCTGCTGACCCTTTGGTAAGTCCATCTCTGATCTCCCCTCATCCACCCCAATCCCCCTCTTCCCACTCCCCTGTCTTTTTACCCCTCTTCCCACTCCCCTGTCTTTTTACCCCCCTTCCCACCCCAATCCACCTCACCCCAGTGTCCCTGTTAATTCTTTTGCTTCTTATCTCCAGCTCCAGTACCGGTCTCCTGCTCTGGGCTCCTGGTCTCCTGCTCCGGGCTCCCGGTCTCCTGCTCCGGGCTCCCGGTCTCCTGCTCCGGGCTCCTGCTCCAGCCTCCTGCTCCGGGCTCCCGGTCTCCTGCTCTGGGCTCCTGCTCCGGCCTCCTGCTCCGGGCTCCCGGTCTCCTGCTCCGGGCTCCTGCTCCGGGCTCCCGGTCTCCTGCTCCGGTCTCCTGCTCCGGGCTTCTGGTCTCCTGCTCCGGGCTCCCGGTCTCCTGCTCCGGGCTCCTGCTCCCGGTCTCCTGCTCCGGGCTCCCGGTCTCCTGCTCCGGGCTCCTGCTCCGGGCTCCCGGTCTCCTGCTCCGGGCTCCCGGTCTCCTGCTCCGGGCTCCTGCTCCGGGCTCCCGGTCTCCTGCTCCGGGCTCCCGGGCTCCCGGTCTCCTGCTCTGGTCTCCTGCTCCGGTCTCCTGCTCCGGGCTCCCGGTCTCCTGCTCCGGGCTCCTGCTCCCGGTCTCCTGCTCCGGGCTCCCGGTCTCCTGCTCCGGGCTCCTGCTCCGGGCTCCCGGTCTCCTGTTCCGGACTCCCGGTCTCCTGCTCTGGGTCTTCTGTTCCAGTCCTGCTGACCCTTTGGTAAGTCCATCTCTGATCTCCCCTCATCCACCCCAATCCCCCTCTTCCCACTCCCCTGTCTTTTTACCCCTCTTCCCACTCCCCTGTCTTTTTACCTCCCTTCCCACCCCAATCTGCCTCACCCCTGTGTCCCTGTTAATTCTTTTGCTTCTGATCCCCAGCTCCAGTACCGGTCTCCTGCTCCGGGCTCCTGGTCTCCTGCTCCAGGCTCCCGGGCTCCTTCTCCGGGCTCCCGGTCTCCTGCTCTGGGTCTTCTGTTCCAGTCCTGCTGACCCTTTGGTAAGTCCATCTCTGATCTCCCCTCATCCACCCCAATCCCCCTCTTCCCACTCCCCTGTCTTTTTACCCCTCTTCCCACTCACCTGTCTTTTTACCCCCCTTCCCACCCCAATCCGCCTCACCCCTGTGTCCCTGTTAATTCTTTTGCTTCTTATCTCCAGCTCCAGTACCGGTCTCCTGCTCTGGGCTCCTGGTCTCCTGCTCCGGGTTCCCGGTCTCCTGCTCCGGGCTCCCGGTCTCCTGCTCCGGGCTCCCGGTCTCCTGCTCCGGGCTCCTGCTCCGGCCTCCTGGTCTCCTGCTCCGGGCTCCCGGTCTCCTGCTCCGGGCTCCCGGTCTCCTGCTCCGGGCTCCTGCTCCGGGCTTCTGGTCTCCTGCTCCGGTCTCCTGCTCCGGGCTCCCGGTCTCCTGCTCCGGGCTCCTGCTCCCGGTCTCCTGCTCCGAGCTCCCGGTCTCCTGCTCCGGGCTCCTGCTCCGGGCTCCCAGTCTCCTGCTCCGGGCTCCTGCTCCGGGCTCCCGGTCTCCTGCTCCGGTCTCCTGCTCCGGGCTTCTGGTCTCCTGCTCCGGTCTCCCGGTCTCCTGCTCCGGGCTCCTGCTCCCGGTCTCCTGCTCCGGGCTCCCGGTCTCCTGCTCCGGGCTCCCGGTCTCCTGCTCCGGGCTCCCAGTCACCAGCGCCGGGCTCCTGCTCCGGGCTCCCGGTCCTGAAAGAAGAACAGAGAGGACTTTGGTAAATAATCTCTGATCTCCCCTCACCCAACCCAATTCCCCTCTTCCCACTCCCCACACATTTGTGCACACATCCAGCAGCCGCCAAGTATTGATCGGTGGCATAGTTCACCAATCCACACTCGTGCTTGCTGTTTGCACCACATACAGTATTTCCTTTTTCAACACACTCTAAATAAAGTACTGACACACACACACTCTCAATAAAGTATTGACACACACGCACCACATACATAACAAACAATGTCCTGCTCATCCCAAACTCAGTATTCAGCGGAGGAGGCATACGCTATTCTTGCCTCCGACACTGACAGTGAGGGTGAGGATCCCACATTTCTTTATTTTTCCGACTCCTCGTCGTCTTCCTCCTTCTCTTCTTCCTCCGGTTCTGCTGGCCCGCCCCGCCGTCGTCGCAGGAGAGATGTTCCAGCGCCCCCCGAAAATTATGAGCCGCTGATTCCTGATTTCGTAGCGGAATCAGGAATCAAGTTTGACACCACCGGCCTCACAGAAATAGACTTTTTCAAAGTCTTTTTCTCCGAGGATTTTCTAAACCTCCTGGTGGGCCAAACTAATTTGTATGCTCATCAATTTTTAGAACAAAACCCCTCTTCATCATTTTCTAACTGGTCTCCTGTAGACGCAGTAGAAATGATGAAGTTTTGGGGCCTGGTCCTTCTTATGGGGATCTTGAAGAAGCCCGAGCTTCGGCAATACTGGAGTGTTGACGTTTTGTATAACACTCCAGTGTTCCAAATGGTCATGCCCCGGACACGCTTTCAGGCCATCTACAAGTTCTTGCATTACCAAGATAATGCAAGGTGTCCTGCACGCGATGACCCGAACTTTGATCGTCTTTTCAAAGTTCGGCCTGTCATCGAACACTTCAACAACAAGTTTGGTGAAGTGTATGTGCCCCAAAGGGACATCTGTGTGGATGAGTCCTTAATTTCTTTTAAGGGGCGGCTTGGATTCCGGCAGTACCTGCCCAGTAAGAGGGCAAGGTACGGGATCAAGCTGTATAAACTTTGTGAGAGTACCTCAGGTTACACTCACAAGTTTAGAGTTTATGAAGGGAAGGAATCCCGGATTGAACCCCCTGAATGCCCCCCTGTTCTGGGAGTGAGTGGGAAAATTGTGTGGGACTTGGTGCACCCACTGCTTGATAAAGGTTATCCCCTCTACGTGGATAACTTTTATACAAGTATCCCGCTCTTCCAGTCCCTCTCTGCGCGACGTACCGCAGCCTGCGGTACTGTCCGCAAAATTCAGAAAGGTCTCCCAAAGACGCTAATTGGGCAGCTGCTCAATGTAGCGACCACCTGTTGATGGTCAAGTACAAGGACAAAAGGGATGTCCTTTTCTTGACCACCATACATGGTGATGGCAGCACACTCAGCACTGTACGAGGTTCCACTACACAGGTCGTCAAACCAGACTGTGTAGTGGGGTACAACAAGTACATGGGGGGAGTTGATCTCTCTGATCAAGTCCTCCAGCCATACAGTGCTTTGAGAAAGTCCAGAGTGTGGTACAAGAAGCTGGCCGTGCACATTGTACAGATGGCAATGCACAATGCTTTCCTTCTGTCACAATGTGCAGGCCAGACTTCTGCGTCGTATCTTCAGTTTCAGGAAACAGTTATCAAGGCCCTGATATTTGGCAGCGGTGACAGAGCGGGACCCAGTACTTCTGGAATTGAAGGACCGAGAATTGTACCAGGCCAGCATTTCCCAGGGCAGATCCCTCACAGTGGAAAAAAAGTAAAGTCACAAAAGAGGTGCCGAGTGTGTTATAAAAGTGGAATATGCAAGGACACCATTTATCAATGTGACACCTGCCCTGACAAACCTGGCCTGTGTATGAAAGACTGCTTCAAAAGGTACCATACTTCGATGGACTATTGAATTAATTTCTGACGTATGACAACCTGACGAACACTACACAGCTGACGTAGTGTTCGTCAGGTTGTCATACGTCAGTTGTGTAGTGTTCGTCAGATTGTCCTGCACAACTGATGTACAACACTACATTACAAAATTCAAAAATCAACTAACTACCGAAAAGGGGGCACTTGTTAGGCATTTCACTGTTTAGGCACATCAGGGGTTCTGAGAACATGACATGACGCCCGCAGACCATTCCATCAAAGTCTGCATTCAAAAGCGTCACTCCTTCCCTTCCGAGCCCTTACATGCGCCCAAACAGTAGTTTTTTCCAACACATGGGGTATATGCGTACTCAGGAGAAATTGCACAACAACTTATGGGATGCAATTTCTCCTGGTACCCTTGTGAAAATATTTTTTTTTGCATTTTTGTGGAAAAAATGTTTTTTTTTTATTTTCACAATCAACATTATGATTTTCTGTGAAGCACCTGGGGGTTTAATGGGCTCACCACACATCTATAGAAGTTCCCTGGGGGGTCTAGTTTCCAAAATGGGGTCACTTGTGGGGGAGCTCCAATGTTTAGACACACAGAGGCTCTCCAAACGCAACATGGTGTCCCTAACAAATTGGAACCATGTCGCGTTTGGAGAGCTCCTGTGTGTCTAAACATTGGAGCTCCCCCACAAGTGACCCCATTTTGGAAACTAGACCACCCAAGGCACCTATCTAGATGCATAGTGAGCACTTGGAACCCCCAGGTGCTTCACAAATTGATCCATAAAAATGAAAAAGTGTTTTTTTTTCATTTTTTCATTTTTACGAATCAATTTGTGAAGCACCTGGGTGTTCCAAGTGCTCACTATGCATCTAGATAGGTGCCTTGGGGGGTCTAGTTTCCAAAATGGGGTCACTTGTGGGGGAGCTCCAATGTTTAGACACACAGGGGCTCTCCAAACGCGACATGGTTTCAATTTGTTAGGGGACACCATGTTGCGTTTGGAGAGCCCCTGTGTGTCTAAACATTGGAGCTCCCCCACAAGTGACCCCATTTTGGAAACTAGACCCCCAACGGCACCTATCTAGATGCATAGTGAGCACTTGGAACCCCTAGGTGCTTCACAAATTGATTCGTAAAAATGGAAAAGTATTTTTTTTTCCACTTTTCATTTTTATAAATCAATTTGTGAAGCACCTGGGGGTTCCAAGTGCTCACTATGCATCTAGATAGGTGCCTTGGGGGGTCTAGTTTCCAAAATGGGGTCACTTGTGGGGGAGCTCCAAGGTTTGGGCACACAGGGGCTCTCCAAACGCAACATGGTGTCCGCTAACAATTTGAGCCGATTTTCCATTCAATTTGTTAGCGGACACCATGTTGCATTTGGAGAGTCCCTGTGTGCCCAAACCTTGGAGCTCCCCACAAGTGACCCCATTTTGGAAACTAGACCCCCCAAGGCACCTATCTAGATGCATAGTGAGCACTTGGAACCCCCAGGTGCTTCACAAATTGATTCATAAAAATGAAAAAGTGATTTTTTTTTTCACTTTTTCATTGTTACGAATCAATTTGTGAAGCACCTGGCGGTTCCAAGTACTCACTATGCATCTAGATAGGTGCCTTGGGGGGTCTAGTTTCCAAAATGGGGTCACTTGTGGGGGAGCTCCAATGTTTGGGCACACAGGGACTCTCCAAATGCAACATGGTATCCGCTAACAAATTGAATGGAAAATCGGCTCAAATTGTTAGCAGACACCATGTTGCGTTTGGAGAGCCTCTGTGTGCCCAAACATTGGAGCTCCCCCACAAGTGACCCCATTTTGGAAACTAGACCCCCCAAGGCACCTATCTAGATGTATAGTGAGCACTTGGAACCCCCAGGTGCTCCACAAATTGATTCAGAAAAATGAAAAAGTGTTTTTTTTTTCACTTTTTCATTGTTACGAATCAATTTGTGAAGCACCTGGGGGTTCCAAGTGCTCACTATGCATCTAGATAGGTGCCTTGGGGGGTCTAGTTTCCAAAATGGGGTCACTTGTGGGGGAGCTCCAATGTTTGGGCACACAGGGACTCTCCAAATGCAACATGGTATCCGCTAACAAATTGAATGGAAAATCGGCTCAAATTGTTAGCGGACACCATGTTGCGTTTGGAGAGCCTCTGTGTGCCCAAACATTGGAGCTCCCCCACAAGTGACCCCATTTTGGAAACTAGACCCCCCAAGGCACCTATCTAGATGTATAGTGAGCACTTGGAACCCCCAGGTGCTTCACAAATTGATTCAGAAAAATGAAAAAGTGTTTTTTTTTTCACTTTTTCATTGTTACGAAATCAATTTGTGAAGCACCTGGGGGTTCCAAGTGCTCACTATGCATCTAGATAGGTGCCCTGGGGGGTCTAGTTTCCAAAATGGGATCACTTGTGGGGGAGCTCCAATGTTTGGGCACACAGGGGCTCTCCAAACTCAACATGGTGTCTGCTAATTATTCAAGCAAATTTTACAATCAAAAAGTCAAACGGCGCTCCTTCCCTTCCGAGCCCTGCTGTGCACCCAAACAGTGTTTTTTCCCCACATATGGGGTATCTGCGTGCCCAGGGGAAATTGCACAACAAATTTTGGGGTCCATTTTTTCTTGTTACCTGTGTGAAAATAAAAAATATTGGGTCTAAAGAAACATTTTTGTGAAAAAAGTTAAATGTTCATTTTTTTCTTCAACATTCCAAAAATTCCTGTGAAGCACCTGAAGGGTTAATAAAGTTCTTGAATGTGGTTTTGAGCACCTTGAGGGGTGCAGTTTTTAGAATGGTGTCACTTTTGGGTATTTTCTGTCATAAACACCTCTCAAAGTGACTTCAAATGTGATGTGGTCCCTAAAAAAATGGTTTTGTAAATTTTGTTGGAAAAATGAGAAATCGCTGGTCAACTTTTAACCCTTATAGCTCCCTAACAAAAAAAAATTTTGGTTCCAAAATTGTGCTGATGTAAAGTAGACATGTGGGAAATGTTATTTATTAAATATTTTGTGTGACATATCTCTCTGATTTAAGGGCATAAAAATTAAAAGTTTGAAAATTGCAAAATTTTCAAAATTTTCGCCAAATTTCCGTTTTTTTCACAAATAAACGCAAGTGATATCGAAGAAATTTTACCACAATCCTGAAGTACAATATGTCACGAAAAAACAATCTCAGAATCAGGGGGATCTGTTGAAGCGTTCCAGAGTAATTACCTCATAAAGTGACAGTGGTCAGAATTGTAAAAATTGGCCTGGTCATTAACGTGCAAACCACCCTCGGGGCTTAAGGAGTTAATAGCCAGCAACTCCCAATTTCCAGCATCATAATTCAGTTTGGTTACCGAAATTTTTTTCGAAAAGAAGGCACAAAGATGTACTCCATCCTTGTTCTCTTGAGACAAAACTGCTCCGACCCCCACCGATGAAGCATCAACCTCGACCAAAAAAGGCTTGGTCTCATCAGGCTGCATAAGCATAGGGGCAGAACTGAACCTCTCTTTGAGATACTCAAACGCTTCAATGGCCTCAGTAGTCCACTTGACCGTATTCACACCTTTCCTGGTGAGATCGGTCAGATGCTTAACAATTATAGAAAAATTCTTAATGAATTTCCTGTAATAATTGGCAAAACCAAAAAATCTCTGTATAGATTTCAAACCAATAGGCCTAGGCCATTCCTGCACAGCCTGAACCTTCACCGGGTCCATCTTAAAGCCCTCGCTGGAGACAATGTAGCCCAGAAAACTAATTTTCTGCACAGCGAACTCACATTTCTCCAGCTTAGCAAAGAGTGAATTATCACTCAATAACTGCAAAACTTCACGTACACTCTGCCAATGGGACTCTAAATCTGGTGAATAAATCAAAATGTCATCCAAATACACAACCACATTCTTACCAATCAAAGGTCTCAGGATGTCATTAATAAAGTTCTGAAAAAATGCAGGTGCATTGGTAAGACCAAAAGGCATCACCAGATTCTCAAAATGACCTACCGGAGTGTTAAAAGCAGTTTTCCATTCATCACTCTCCTTCACTCGTAACAAATTGTATGCCCCCCTGGAGATCAATTTTAGAGAACCACTTGGCCCCCACCAACTGGTTAAACAAGTCAGGAATTAACGGCAATGGGTAGGAATTGCATACGGTAATCTTATTAATTTCACGAAAATCCAGACATGGATGTAAACCCCCGTCCTTTTTTTTTAACAAAGAGAAATCCAACTGCCACAGGCGACTTAGAAGGTCTAATGTGACTAGCAGCCAGGCTAGTCTGTATGTACCCCTCCAAGGCCTTTCTTTCAGGAATAGTCAGATTAAACAAGCAACTCTTGGGAAGAGTAGCTCCAGGAACAAACTCAATGGCGCAATCATAATCCCTATGAGGAGGTAAAACTTGCGACTCCTCCTTTGAAAAAAACCTCCAAAATTCTTGAATAGGTACAGGTAATTCCCCTTTTTCCACAGCTGCAATGCGACCATTACAACATTTATCATAGCACTTCGGACTCCAAGACTTAATCACATTAGTAGACCAGTCCAGCAAAGGATTGTGCAGTTTTAACCAAGGCAAACCTAAAACGACCGGAGAGGGTAAATCTAATACAACCAAGTCCAAAATTTCTTGGTGAACTCTATTGATAGTGAGGGGAAATGCAGCAACCTTGTGAGTAATACATTTCAAGGGAGTGTTATCAATTGCAATCACATAAATAGGTGATGACAAAGGTTTGGATTTCAATTTAAGGTTTTCCAAAAACCCTTTATCAATCACATTAAGTGTTGAACCACAATCCACAAATACCTGAAATTCAATCAAATTTTCCTGCAAAGTAGTACTCCCAGAAAGAAATACTCCTGCAGAGCGTAAACAAGCTATATGGGCATAACTGACTTTTTTTTTTCTTTACTTAAACGAAGCTCACAATACTTAATCAAATGGTCAGCTTTACCACAATAAAGACACAATCCCTCGGCGAACCTCTGGTCTCTTTCCTGAGAGCGGAGTGACATCGCCCCAACCTCCATCGGTTCTCCGCCGTCAGAGCAGATTTTCTGGGGACTAGGACCTGACATTACAGGAGTCTTTACCTCATTCACCCTGGACCTCAGTCTCCTGTCCACACAAACAGCTAATTGCATGGTATCCTGCAGAATCTCAGGTGCGGGGAATGCAATTAGCAGATCCTTAACCCTTTCACTCAGACCAGCAAGAAATAAACATTTCAACGCAGGATCATTCCATTTGACTTCTGAAGCCCATCTCCTGAAGTGTGTGCAATAATTTTAAACATCACCTGACCCCTGATTCAAACGCCTGAGTTCTGCCTCAGCAGATGAGATTCTATCAGGATCGTCATATAATAGCCTCATAGCAGAAAAAAATTATTCTATAGACCTTAAACACGGATCATTAGGTTGGAGAGAAAAGGCCCACCCCTGTGGTTCCTTGCGCAAAAGTGACATAATAAAACCAATGCGCTGTGATTCATTCCCAGAGGACCTTGGTCGCAAACAAAAATATAACAAACAAGAATTTTTAAAGGAAAAAAAATCTTGCTGTTTACCATGAAAACATCAGGCAGTCCTACCTTGGGTTCCACAAAATGCGCTCCAGAACAGCTACTCACGTGTTGCTGTAGCTCGGCCACCTCCAGAGACAATCCCTGCAAGCGTTGAGCCAAATCCTGGACGGAAACCATATTGATCCCCGAATTTCTTTCCTTTTAGTTTTTTGGGCTGGACTTACTGTTATGATCTGCAACAAGTACTAAGGAAAGATAGGGGAAAGTTGTCCCTACAGTTAAGGCCCCGTCTCACATAGCAATATCGCTAGCAAGATCGCTGCTGTGTCACGGTTTTGGTGACGCAACAACGACCTCACCAGCGATGTTGCTATGTGTGACACTTTGCAGCGATCAGGCCCCTGCTGTGAGGTCGCTGATCGCTGCAAAGTGTCCTGGACCATTTTTTGGTCGTTGGCCTCCCGCTGGCCAGCACACATCGCTGTGTGTGACCAGCGGGACCAACGATCAGGCTGGTATCCATGGTAAACATCGGGTTACTAGGGGCACTCGCGCACTTAGTAACCTGCTGTTTACCATGGATACCACTCTGCTACGGTGCGTGGGAGGTTACCGCTCACGGTAGCAGAGTCGTATCCATGATAAACATCGGGTTACTAAGTGCGCGCGTGCCCCTTGTAACCCGATGTTTATCATGGATACGACTCTGCTACCGTGAGCGGTAACCTCCCGCGCACCGTAGCAGAGTGGTATCCATGGTAAACATCGGGTTACTAGGGGCACACGCGCACTTAGTAACCCGATGTTTATCATGGTTACGAGCCTGCTCCTGCTTCAGCAGCAGGCTAGTAACCGGGAGAAGGACATCGTGGAACGATTCTTTCCACGATGTCGCTGCTCCCCTGATCGCTGGTGAGCCTGCCTGTTTGACAGCTCACCAGCGATGTATTAGCGACGCAGCACCGATCCTTGATAGGTCGTATCGTTGTCGGGATCGTTGCTGCATCGCTTAGTGTGACTGGGCCTTAACACTAAGCTGAATCCCTACGATGTAGTGGGCTGACTGTTCCTAGCGAACAGACCCACCTGAGTCCTCGGCTAGTCTGAACGAAGACCTATAGCAAAGGGGAGGGGTCCCTAAAAGAACTAAGGACTGGAACAAAAATGGGACACCTCCTAAACAGAGAAGTTGTTGCAGAACACAAAAGACAAACTGACTAAAAGGTACTAGAGGTCCCAGAAGGACCAAGCGAACTGACAGAGAAAGGCACCAAAGCACCTGGCTAGAGAAACAGTCAAACACTGAAGTCCAGCACAGCCAAAAGGGCGGAGCTGGAATATAAAGGCAGATGGTCACGTGACTGCAAAATACAAGATGGAAAAAAACAAACAGGAGGGTTCTAACAAATACTTTGTAGCGTTACCTTTTGCTACGATTATAGCTGCAAGTTACTTGGGGTATGTCTCTATCAGTTTTGCAAATCGAGAGGCTGAAATTCTTGCCCATTCTTCCTTGCAAAACAGCTCGAGCTCATTGAGGTTGGATGGAGGGCGTTTGTGAACAGCAGTTTTCAGCTCTTTCCACAGATTCTTGATTGGATTCAGGTCTGGACTTTAACTTGGCCATTCTAACACCTGTATATGTTTATTTTTGAACCATTCCATTGTAGATTTTGCTTTATGTTTGGGATCATTGTCTTGTTGAAAGATAAATTTCCGTCCCAGTCTCAGGTCTTTTGCAGACTCCAACAGGTTTTCTTCCAGAATGGTCCTGTATTTTGCTCCATCCATCTTCCCATCAATTTTTACCATCTTCCCTGTCCTTGCTGAAGAAAAGACAAAAGACAAAAATATATCTCATACCCTCCCATCATTATATATAAATGTAAAGCAAAGTTGCATAATAAATATAGGGTACTTAGTGAACTATTTTTGATCAAAAAAAGTATACAAGCCGTCCCACCAGCGGCAAGGTGACCCTAAATTGGGACGGTACCTATACTGCCTATATTAAAAACCTTACTGTATATCAAAGTTGAAGTAATGCATATAAAAGGGTAGACAAATAGGACCGGGTCCCAACTCCAGACCACCCAGGCCCGTGGTAAGCTACATATATACCAGTCAGCTCAACAAAGGGGATGCCACACCCTTAAATTGCACAGAATGCAAACAAGACAAAAAACCAGGCAATGTGAACTGAGGTCTAAGATGGTAGACATGCAAGAAATAGGAGCATGTTCACACTAGCAAAAAAGAAACAAAACCTACAAAAGACAAAAGACAAAAATATATCTCATACCCTCCCATCATTATATATAAATGTAAAGCAAAGTTGCATAATAAATATAGGGTACTTAGTGAACTATTTTTGATCAAAAAAAGTATACAAGCCGTCCCACCAGCGGCAAGGTGACCCTAAATTGGGACGGTACCTATACTGCCTATATTAAAAACCTTACTGTATATCAAAGTTGAAGTAATGCATATAAAAGGGTAGACAAATTGGACCGGGTCCCAACTCCAGTCCACCCAGGCCCGTGGTAAGCTACATATATACCAGTCAGCTCAACAAAGGGGATGCCACACCCTTAAATTGCACAGAATGCAAACAAGACAAAAAACCAGGCAATGTGAACTGAGGTCTAAGATGGTAGACATGCAAGAAATAGGAGCATGTTCACACTAGCAAAAAAGAAACAAAACCTACAAAAGACAAAAGACAAAAATATATCTCATACCCTCCCATCATTATATATAAATGTAAAGCAAAGTTGCATAATAAATATAGGGTACTTAGTGAACTATTTTTGATCAAAAAAAGTATACAAGCCGTCCCACCAGCGGCAAGGTGACCCTAAATTGGGACGGTACCTATACTGCCTATATTAAAAACCTTACTGTATATCAAAGTTGAAGTAATGCATATAAAAGGGTAGACAAATAGGACCGGGTCCCAACTCCAGACCACCCAGGCCCGTGGTAAGCTACATATATACCAGTCAGCTCAACGAAGGGGATGCCACACCCTTAAATTGCACAGAATGCAAACAAGACAAAAAACCAGGCAATGTGAACTGAGGTCTAAGATGGTAGACATGCAAGAAATAGGAGCATGTTCACACTAGCAAAAAAGAAACAAAACCTACAAAAGACAAAAGACAAAAATATATCTCATACCCTCCCATCATTATATATAAATTTAGGGTCACCTTGCCGCTGGTGGGACGGCTTGTATACTTTTTTTGATCAAAAATAGTTCACTAAGTACCCTATATTTATTATGCAACTTTGCTTTACATTTATATATAATGATGGTAGGGTATGAGATATATTTTTGTCTTTTGTCTTTTGTAGGTTTTGCTTCTTTTTGCTAGTGTGAACATGCTCCTAATTCTTGCATGTCTACCATCTTAGACCTCAGTTCACATTGCTTGGTTTTTTATCTTGTTTGCATTCTGTGCAATTTAAGGGTGTGGCATCCCCTTTGTTGAGCTGACTGGTACATATGTAGCTTACCACGGGCCTGAGTGGTCTGGAGTTGGGACCCGGTCCTATTTGTCTACCCTTTTATATGCATTACTTCAACTTTGATATACAGTAAGGTTTTTAATATAGGCAGTATAGGTACCGTCCCAATTTAGGGTCACCTTGCCGCTGGTGGGACGGCTTGTATACTTTTTTTGATCAAAAATAGTTCACTAAGTACCCTATATTTATTATGCAACTTTGCTTTACATTTATATATAATGATGGGAGGGTATGAGATATATTTTTGTCTTTTGTCTTTTGTAGGTTTTGTTTCTTTTTTGCTAGTGTGAACATGCTCCTATTTCTTGCATGTCTACCATCTTAGACCTCAGTTCACATTGCCTGGTTTTTTGTCTTGTTTGCATTCTGTGCAATTTAAGGGTGTGGCATCCCCTTTGTTGAGCTGACTGGTATATATGTAGCTTACCACGGGCCTGGGTGGTCTGGAGTTGGGACCCGGTCCTATTTGTCTACCCTTTTATATGCATTACTTCAACTTTGATATACAGTAAGGTTTTTAATATAGGCAGTATAGGTACCGTCCCAATTTAGGGTCACCTTGCCGCTGGTGGGACGGCTTGTATACTTTTTTTGATCAAAAATAGTTCACTAAGTACCCTATATTTATTATGCAACTTTGCTTTACATTTATATATAATGATGGGAGGGTATGAGATATATTTTTGTCTTTTGTCTTTTGTAGGTTTTGTTTCTTTTTTGCTAGTGTGAACATGCTCCTATTTCTTGCATGTCTACCATCTTAGACCTCAGTTCACATTGCCTGGTTTCTTGCTGAAGAAAAGCAGGCCCAAACCATGATGCTGCCACCACCATGTTTGACAGTGGGGATGGTGTTTTGAGGGTGATGAGCTGTGTTGCTTTTACGCCAAACATATCGTTTTGCATTGTGGTCAAAAAGTTCGATTTTGGTTTCATCTGACCAGAGCAACTTATTCCACATGTTTGGTGTGTCTCCCAGGTGGCTTGTAGCAAACTTCAAACGAGACTTTTTATGGATATCTTTGAGAAATGGCTTTCTTCTTGCCACTCTTCCATAAAGGCCAGATTTGTGCAGTGTACGACCGATTGTTGTCCTATGGATAGACTCTCCCACCTCAGCTGTAGATCTCTGCAGTTCATCCAGAGTGATCATGGGCCTTTTGGCTGCATCTCTGATCAGTCTTCTCCTTGTTCGAGATGAAAGTTTAGGGGGATGGCCGGGTCTTGGTAGATTTGCAGTGGTCTGATACTCCTTCCATTTCAATATGATCGCTTGCACAGTGCTCCTGGAGATGTTTAAAACTTGGGAAACCTTTTTGTATCCAAATCCGGCTTTAAACTTCGCCACAACAGTATCTCGGACCTGCCTGGTGTGTTCCTTGGTCTTCATGATGCTCTCTGCACTTGAAACAGAACCCTGAGACTATCACAGCGTAGGTGCATTTATACGGAGACTTGATTACACACAGGTGGATTCTATTTATCATTATTCATTACCAGTCATTTAGGACAACATTGGATCATTCAGAGATCATCACTGAACTTCTGGAGTGAGTTTGCAGCACTGAAAGTAAAGGGGCCGAATAATATTGCACGCCCCACTTTTCAGTTTTTTTTTTTTTTTTTTAAAAAGTTTAAAATATCCAATAAATTTCGTTCCACTTCACAATTGTGTCCCACTTGTTGTTGATTCTTCCCCCAAAATTTAGAATTTTATATCTTTAGGCTGTGTGCACATGATGCGTTTTTAATGCTTTTCCGCAGCGTTTTTCCAGCTGCGGAAACGCATTAAAAACGCATTAAAAACGCATGGTAGAAGGGCAGCAATGGTCCCCAATGATAATCCGCATGTGCTGTGCCCATGCTGCGGATTTTTCCGCAGCGTTTATGCTGCGCTCAAAAATCCGCAGCATGTCCATTAATTTTGCGGAAACGCGGCATTTTCAACGCCATTGACTTGCATTAGACCGCATGGATTACGCATCACTGTATATGTAGATGCATAATCCACGCGTTCTAATGTGCGGATGGTACCCGGGTGTGCAGGAGAGGAGAGTCTCATCCACACCCAGGTACCATTAAAAAATCTGTAAAAAAAGAATAAAATAAAAAATAAATGTATACTTACCTTCCGTCGGCCCGCGCACCGCTCCTGCTTGGTTACTGGCACTTTGCAGTGAGTTGAAGGACCTGCGCTGACGTCAGAGTCATGTGATGGGTCACGTGACGCTGACGTCGGCAGGTGTTTCAATTCAATGTTGCCGGCAAGGGAGAACGGAGTGAGCAGGATAGCGCGGGCCATCAGAGGGTAAAGTATACATTTATTTTTTATTTTTACCATTCTCTCGGGTCACACTATATAAATCCATGCCATTTGCATGGATTTATATAGTGTGACCTAGTTGTCAAGCACTTTCCAGGTGATGCTAAAATCGCCTGGAAAGCGCTTGTCAATCCACATGCGGAAACGCATGTGGAAACACATGTGAATCCGCATGTATTCCGCAGGAAAAACGCATGCACAATCTGCATGCGTTTTTTCTGCCAGGGAGATGCAGAAATGATGCAGAAATTTTCTGCTTCATTTCTGCATCGTGTGCACATACCCTTATGTTTGAAGCCAGAAATGTGGCAAAAGGTAGAAAAGTTCAAGGGCGCCAAATACTTTCACAATGCACTGTATATTTATTAGGTTGGGAATTGGCTATTTATAGTTAGTGGGGATTACAATTTATATTTTGAATGGTGGGTTGCATAATAACTAATTATATATTAATGGTGGGTGCACATCTGTATTCAACTGCGTAGTGTAGAAGTTGGGGAATGAGCTCTAGATAACTGTGTGTTATTTTATGCAGAGACGAGTCCTGGCTGGAAGAAGGGATGGCGGTCTGCGCTGGATGAAGGAGAAAAGCAAAGATGAAGGACTTCAACTAGAGACGTCACTGGTGAGTCAGTGTATTATCTGGACACTGACACTAAATACTATGTACAGAGCTCTTGTGTATAATGACACGTATGGTAATATTAGTATTGTGGTTTTTTATTAATGATCAGTATTGTAGTATTCGGTCACTATGTGGTGGTAATGGTATGTCGGTATTTGTTTCTTGTATGTGGTATTATTCGGTTACTATGTGGTGGTAATATGTGGACTGGTCATGATGTGGCGGTATTTGTTCCTTGTATGTGACAATATTGGTCATTTTAAAAAAATTATGTGACACATTCCCTTAAGGAAAAATAAATAAAAATATACCAAAAAAGAGTACTGGATAGTTTAAGAAATGTTTAATAGGTTAGAGTAGAGTAGGGCCTGGCCAAAAGAGTCCACTTTGTCGTGGTGGTGGCTTAAAAAATCTTTTGGCCAAAACAAAATCTGATGTCTATGTATGTGATATGGTTCGATGGGAACTGGTAATGTGTGATTGGTGAGGCCATGGTGCAGAAGTGGAGTTTTTCCAAGAGTGGGCGGTATGACTATGGAAGGTTCGAGGGGTGGAAGCGGAGTCTCAAGGGGGCCCAAAAATGTTGCCAGTGTGGGGCTCTGAAATTCCTGGTGGCAGCCCTGTCGATTGGCATGAAACTATATCACCCATATTCTTCAGATGGGCCACGCCACCATTCCACACTGGTGTAACGTGCGTCGCTCGGTGCTTACATGGATGTCTGTGATCTCACTATTAGAAAGCATATGAGCCACCTCCACTGCTGTGTTTGTCACGCCAGAACTGATAGATCTTGTGATGAGCCGACTTGTTGACATTGGTATTTTGCCTGGACGTCCACCTCTTGGCTTTTGAGTGGATGGATGGTCAATTTTCTTGGCCAAGACATCACTATAGATGAGCTGGATGATGCTGTTTCTGTTTTCTTTGGAAATCATGGCTGCTCCTCGATTTGAGATTTAGTGTGTGGGGGTATTTAATTTATGTGGGGGAGATTGAGCGTGTGGGGGAGATTTAGTGTGTGAAGGAGATTTAGCGTGTGGGGGTATTTAGGGTGTTGAGGACATTTAGCGGGAGGGGGACATTTAGTGTGTGGGAGTATTTAGTGTGTGGGGTACATTGTGTGTGGAGGCATTTAGTGTGTGTGTGGGTATTTAGTTAGTGGGGATATTTAGTGTGTGGGGGTATTTAGTGTGTGTGGGGGTATTTAGTGTATATGGGGGAGATTTAGCGTGGCGTAGATTTAGCGTGTGAGGGAGATTTAGCATTTGGGGGGTATTTAGCGTGTTGAGGACATTTAGAGTGTTCAGGACATTTAGTGCGAGGGGGACATTTAGTTTGGGGGAGTATTTAGTGTGTGGGAGACATGTAGTTTAACTGGGGTGGGGAAGATTTATTGTAACGGGGGAAGGTTTGAGGACACACATTTAGGGAGCAAGGAAGGGACAGGTGCAGACACATTATGGGGAGAAGGAGAAATTTGAAGACACAGTATGTGGAGCAAGGGAGCAAATGGGGGCATGTATGAGGAAACAGTATGGGGTGATGGGTACAGACACATTATAGTGAGTGGGGGGATGGGTGTGGACACAATATGAGGTGCTAGGGGAAGAATGTATGCGGACCCAGCATGGGGAGTGAGGGTGATGGGATGTGTGAGGAGGCAGTATGGAGAGTGAGGAGGTAAATTTATGAGGAGACAGTATGGTTAGAAGGGGGATGTGAGAGGAGATAGTATGAAGAGGAAGGAGGAGAAGACTAAGGGGAATAGTGTGAGGAAAGAGTATCGGAGGACAGTGTAAGGTCACAGCCAGGAAGGGACAGTAAGCCAAGGAGTGGGGAGTGTGATGAGGAGGCACAGTATAGAGACTGGTCCCTAAAGGGGGGACTTAGTGTGAGAGGACAGTGTGAAGAGGGTGCCCACTATTGAAAGGAGAGGGCAGTGTGGAGGGCATGCAGGGCTGCCATGAGGGCATTACTGCCCTTACTGCTGTATGGGGCCCAGTGAGCAGCAGTACAGAGGGGGTCTGGGCCCAGTTGGAGCCCCCCTTTTGTGCTTCTGCTCACCGGTCCCCTAGTGCCGAGCGCCGGGGCGTCGCACACCTCGGCGCTAGGTGCTTTCCTGGAGCTCCACAGCCGCGCAGCTCTGGCTCCCTCATACTTCTCTGGGCTTCTGGTTATGTGATGGCGCATATGCGATGACGTCATTGCGTATGCACCATCACCTGACCAGAAGTCCGGAGAAGTATGAGGTTGCTGTAGCTGCATGGCTGCGGAAAAGCACCTATCGCCGTTGCCAGGACACCGGAAGCCGAGCAGAGCCTGCAGGTAATCATAAGTGAGGTAAGTATGATCAAACTTTTTTTTTTTCTTTCTAAAATGAATTAAATAGGTGGGGGGGCAGTAAATTATGGAGTGAGGAGGGCTGTAAATTATGGAACGGGTGGACTGTAATTGATGGCGCGAGGGGAGCGGGCTACAAATGAAGAAGCGTGGGGAGGGGGCTGCAAATGATGGAGCGAGGGGGGCTGCAAATGATGGAGCGAGAGGAGGGGGCTGCAAATGATGGAGTGGGGGGGCTGCAAATGATGGAGCGAGGGGGGCTGCAAATGATGGAGCGATGGCAGGGGGCTGCAAATGATGGAGCAAGGGGAGGGGGCTGCAAATGATGGGGGAAGTGGGATGCAAATGATGGAGTGGGCGGGCTGCAAATGATGGAGTATGGGGGGGCGAGGGACTGCAAATTATGGAGTGAGGGGGGGACTGCAAATGATGAAGTACAGAGTGAGGGCATTGAGGTTGCAGGAGTGTGACTGATTGAATTGGCGGAAAGAGTATGGGTGCAGTCAGGGCCGGCTCTAGGTTTTTGTGGGCCCGGGCGAAAGAGTCTCAGTGGGCCCCTTTAGCACATACCACGATTCATGATGCACAGATACGGCAGAGAAATATAGGTACACAACACAGGGCCCAGCCTGCCACCTCATCCTTCACATATGCAAACATGCACACACGCACACAATACGCAGACATGCACGCACACACACACAGTACGCAGACATGCATGCACACACACACAGTACGCACGCACACACACAGTACGTACGCACACACACAGTATGCACGCACACACACAGTACGCAGACACGCACACACACAATACGCAGACACGCACACACACAATGCGCAGACACGCACACACACAATACGCAGAGACGCACACACACAATATGCAGACACGCAGACACACACACACACAATATGCAGACACGCACACACACAATACGCAGACGCGCACACACAATATGCAGACACGCACACACGCACACAATACGCAGACACGCACACACGCGTGTCTGCGTGCGTGTCTGCATATTGTGTGTGTGCGTCTCTGCGTATTGTGTGTGTGCGTGTCTGCGTATTGTGTGTGTGCGTGTCTGCGTATTGTGTGTGTGCGTGTCTGCGTACTGTGTGTGTGCGTGCGTACTGTGTGTGTGCGTGCGTACTGTGTGTGTGCGTGCGTACTGTGTGTGTGCGTACGTACTGTGTGTGTGTGTGCGTACTGTGTGTGTGCATGGATGTCTGCGTACTGTGTGTGTGTGCGTGCATGTCTGCGTACTGTGTGCGTGTGTGCATGTTTGCATATGTGAAGGATGAGGTGGCAGGCTGGGCCCTGTGTTGTATACCTATATTTCTCTGCCGTAAATAGCCACTTTCCCCATCTAATATATAAGTTAGTTAGCACCCATACACTTTCCGCCAATTCAATCAGTCACACTCCTGCAACCTCAATGCCCTCAATTCTACATTTTTGTTTTTTTCAGTCAGGATGGGGTGCAGAGTGTACTTTAATGAGAAAAAAAATGAACTTTTTAGAATTTGCCAAATGGCTGCAATGAAACAAAGAGTGAAAAATTTAAAGGGGTCTGAATACTTTCCATACCCACTGTATTCATAATGATAATAATATATTAATGGTGGGTGCACATCTGTATTCAGCTGAGTAGAGGGGGGAAAAGTGGGGAATGTGCTCTACATAACTGTGTGTTATTTTATGCAGAGACGAGTCCTGGCTGGAAGAAGTGATGGCGGTCTGCGCTGGATGAAAAAGAAAAACAAAGATGAAGGACTTCTACTAGAGACGTCACTGGTGAGTCAGTGTGTTATCTGTACACTTACACTTTACACTATATATAGAGCTCCCGTGTATAATGTCACTGGTGATTCCTGTATTACCTGTACACTGACACTATACAATATATACTATGTACAGAGCTACTGTGTATAATGTTACTGGTGATCACTGTATTATCTGTACACTATACACTATATACAGAGCTCCTGTTTATAACATTACTGATGTTCACTATATTACCTGTACAGTATACACTATATAAAGAGATCCTGTGTATAATGTCACTGGTGATCCTTGTATTACCTGTACACTAACACTATATACAGAGCTCCCGTGTTTAATGGCACTTATGGTAATATTAGTATTGTTTTTTTTATCAATGATCAGTATTGTAATATTCGGTCACTATGTGGTGGTAATATGTGGTCTGATGATGGTGTGGCGGTATTTGTTCCTTGTATATGGTATTATTCGGTTACTATCTGGTGATAATATGTGATATGGTCATGGTGTGGCGTTATTTGTTCCTTGTATGTAGTATTATTTGGTTACTATGTTGTGGTAATATGTGATCTGGTCACGGTGTGGCGGTATTTGTCCCTTGTTTGTGGTATTATTCAGTCACTATGTGGTGGTAATATGTGGTCTAGTCATGGTGTGATGGTATTTGTCCATGTATGTGGTATTATTTGGTTACTATGTGGTGGTAATATGTCGTCTGGTCATGTTGTGGCAGTATTTGTTCCTTGTATGTGGTATTATTGGGTCACTATGTAATGGTAATATGTGGTTTGGTCATGGTGTAGCGGTATTTGTTCCTTGTATGTGGTATTATTCTTTCACTATGTGGTGGTAATATGTGGTCCGGCCATGGTGTGAGAGTATTTATCTCTTGTATGTGATATTATTGGTCATTTTAAAAAATGTACATAACACATTCTCTTAAAGAAAAATAAATAAAAATATACCTAAAAAGAGTATGGGATATTTTAACAAATGTTTAATAGGTTAGAGTAAAGTAAGGCCTGGCCAGAAGGGTCTATCTTGTCGTGGTGGCGGCTTAAAAATTCTTTTGCCAAAACAAAAGCTGCTGTCTATGTATGTGATCTGGTGTTCGATGGGAACTGTTAATGTGTGATTGGTGGGGATGGGGTGCAGAAGTGGAGTTTTTCCAAGAGTGGGCGGTGGGAATGTGGAAGTTTCGAGGTGTGGAGGCAGAGCTGACGTGGAGACGGAGTTGGGGTGGACCCTGGGCGGAGTTTCAAGAGGGTCCGAACATTTTGCCAGTATTGGGCCCTGAAATTCCTGGTGGCAGCACTGAGGACATGTACTATAAGTGGGACAGTGTGGGGTCATATTTTGTGCAGTGAATATAGTAAGGGGAAATTATTTATTCAGGAGCTCTGCATAGGGCAGATATTTTTACTCAGGAGCATTATAATGACACTGCTATTTTTAAAGGTATCATGTCGGGATGTGCTGCACAAGATCGGAGAAGATAGAAGTCTGCAGAGATGGGCTGTGAATGAGAAAACTCATCATGGAGTCTGGACAAGATGAAGAAAAGAAAGAGAAGGACTCCAATCATAGACAACGTCATCTATCAGGTACCTGGATGTAAATGTTTTTTTTGTGATACTGACTAATTCTCATGTTTTTTTTTATGTTAGGAGCATTAAAGGGGTTGTCCTAGTTTGTGATGAGTCTGCAGTCATTCTATGTGACTGCAGACTTCTGACTTCTCACAGTACGCACTGCACTCTGTCAGGATTCTCTGGTGCTGGCGATTTGTATACATGCGATCACATGCTGACTAGACATGCGTGGCCTCAATGAAAATTAATTTAGCAAGGCCGGAGTGTGGCCAGAAGTATACAAATCGCATACTTGTGCTTACATGACCGTTTACTGTTGCTACTGGCAAGGGAAAATCCTAAAAGTGTGCAGTGCATGCACCATGAGAATTCAGAAGCCTGCAGTCACATAGAGTGACTGCAGACTTTGATCTCAAACCTGGACAAGCCCTATAATTAAGAAATGAAGCTCTGTAGCCAATCCTAACAGTGTGTAATCTACTCACTGTCAGGATTCAGCTCTGCTTGCAGGTTCCGGCAGTCATCCCATGGCCACTTCACTCATATGCGATTTTCATACTTACAGTCACATGACAACGAGCTTCTCTTTCTGCTTCTCTCAGTTTTTCATTGAACATTGAAAGAATTAGGAAGAGCCGCTAGTCGGCATGTGACTAAGGGCAGGGACACATGGCCGTATAACTCGTGCGATGATCGCATCGCACTGAATGGACTGGCTGGCACCTCTCCTGACCTGCGCATGACAGTGTGATGGATTTCCATGCAGCTGTTTAGCTCAGGTCAGGAGAGGTGCCGGTCAGTACGTGGTTTATGATGCGATCCTCAGACGTGAAATACGGCAGCGTGTCCCTGCCCTAAGTGTGCAAATCGCAGATGTGCTTGTGGGTGGAAAGGCGCCAAACTGAATTATTGCCCCGGGTGCTAGATACACCTCTGCCACCCTGTCCTAAATAATTGACTCTAACGTCACATCATTTTGATACTTTGACAAAAACTGACTATAGAGGGCGTGTTCAGGACGCTGATGTGAGAGGATGCATGTGAGGGGAGCTCCCACTGACGCTGCTCTAGAATAAATTTATTAGCATGGTACCAGGCACATTACCACTCCAGATGGGTCCCCTCAAGCCTAAGACCCCTGCGACTGCAAGTATTTCTGCGGTCACCACAGCACAGCACATAATGCATTCCTGATCAAAGAGCCGTGCAGCTCCAGCATCTCGACATCATCTTTGAGAGAGCAAGCGGGGGCTCCTATGCCTTTCCCTGCTAACACCATGGGGAAAAGAGATGATGAAGGATGTGTTCTGGTCAAAAAACATCACAGAGAAGAAACAAGCCTTACCAACACCAGGTCAGATTACCAATGCACTAGCAGGATGCATCAGACCCCCATGACAAAGGCGGGGGCAGCACATGTGCAAAATACTGATGCAAACAGCCACTCACTGACCTAGCAATTCATGGAGGGGGTGGCTGTGTAGTATTAAAAATGCACAGAGATGGGGCTTGCATAGGACGCCAGTCACACAGATACGTGTGATGCACAGTGTCTGGCTTAGAGCCTATTGATGACGCCCATACTATTAGATCAGGCAGGCTGCCCAGCACTATATACGTGGATCCCACAAGACAGACGCCCCGATTCACCCAACCAACACTAAAAGGCCTGGCTGCACCCTGCAAAATGGAAAAATGTGCAATAAAAGATGAAAAATAATGTATAAGATAAATACATTACATGAGGTATTGGTCGATATTTTGGCCAAAATACGCACGCTCGCAACCCATGTCAAGGGTCCTAATGCTTGACAGTCCTAACACTAAAACTAAAAAGGGCTCACAGAAAAGGACAAAAAATTAAAAAAAGATCACAGAGAAGAAACAAGACTTACGAACACCAGGTCAGATTACCAATGAAATAGCAGGATGCAGCAGACCCCCATGATAAAGGCGGGTGCAGCACAGGTGCAAAATACTGATGCAAACAGCCACTCACAAACCTTCCAATTCATGGAGGGGGTGGCTGTGTGGTAATAAAAATGCACACACATAGGACACCAGTCACACAGATTCGTGTGATGCACTGTGTCTGGCTTACACATATGACACCTATACTATGTGTTCTGGTCACCCTGACCATGGGGTAGAGGGAGCTTGACGATTATGCTGGGGCTTTTGCTATGGAGGAGCCACAGCGGGGAGCACTTGGCCCGGATCTTTGGGACACCAGGCCTTTTTCACAGGCCAGAGGCCTGTCAGTCTTCTCTGTACCAGACTCTGCTGAACATACGTAAGGTTGGTGCGCATTTAACTCATCACAGCCCGATTCTGGGGGCCAACTGCCATTCAGACTGAAAAATTCCACTTAAAGATTAAGCTATATAAAATGGGGCTCACAAGAAGCTATACCCACTGATATATGAGAAAATCCCTTGAATATCGTTCAGACAGAGGATTCAGATGACGGAATCTCATCCCCTACTCATTCAGATGATGACTGGATGGAACAAGAATTCCTCTTCACTTCCACTTTGTGAAAGAAATATCTAAATAACCTACCCTCTAAAGAGAACTGCACTGCTTTCATTAACAAAGCGCCGCAAACCCACAAGATGTTGGGCTGTGACGTACGGTGAAACTCTGACCACAGTCCAGTCACTCAGGGAGACTGGGTCCTGCCTCAGTGATGCCGGGTCAAACTCTCATTCTGCAAGTTGACGTGACATCACCAGACATTAGAAGCAGCTGCAGCCGGTGGTCACGTGATGGGGATGAGAGGACAGTGAGAGCCTACCCAGGAGATGGGTAAACAATAAATAATAAGATTAATGTAGATCCGTACACAAAGATATAGGACTCACCAATACATAGGAGTATTGGTATACAATCTCAAGTGGATGATGTCCATACAAATATAGTCATGACCTAAAGTGTTGAAACTCTTGAAATTGTTCGAGAAAATGAAGTATTTCTCCCAGAAAATTATTGCAATTACACATGTTTTGTTATTTACATGTTTATTTCCTTTGTGTGTATTGGAACAACACAAAAAAACAGGAAAAAAAAGGTCAGGACAAAATTGTTGACACCTTTCTAAAATTGTGAGTAAACAACTTTGTTTCAAGCATGTGATGCTCGTTCAAACTCACCCGTGGCAAATAGAAGGTGTGGGCAACATGAAAATTACACCTGAAACCAGATAAAAATGGGAGAAGTTGACTTAATCTTTGCTTTGTGTGGCTGTGTGTGCCACACTAAGCATGGTGAACAGAAACAGAACTTTGAGGACTTGAGCTCCAAGATTGTTGAAAAATATAAACAATCTCAAGGTTATAAGTCCATCTCCACAGATTTTTATGTTCCTTTGTCCACGGTGCACAATATAATCAAGAAGTTTACAACCCATGGCACTGTAGTTAATCTCCCCTGACGTGGATGGCAGAGAAAAGATAATGAAAGGTTGCAACGCAGGATGATTTGGATTGTGGATAAGCAGCCTTAATCAAGTGCCAAAGAAATTGCAACTGTCCTGCAGGCTCAAGGTGCATCAGTATCTTTGCAAATTAACCGTTGACATTTGAATGAAATGAAACGCTATGGCAGGAGACCCAAGAGGACCCCACTCATGACACGGAGAGACTGCAGTATGCCGCAATGTACGTGAGTAAGACCAAATCTTTCTGGGAAATCATCTTGTGTGGCAGATGAGACCAAGGTAGAGCTTTTTGGTAAAGCACATCATTCTTGTTATGTTCTGCTACCAGAGCTAAGGAAAGAGAGGACATCTGTCCCTACGATAGAACTCAGCTTAATCCCTACGATGTAACAGGGAACCTGATCCTGCGATCAGACCTGCTAAAGTCCTAAGCTAGTCTGTACGGAGACCTATAGATGTGGGGAAGGAATCCCTACAAGTACTAAGGACTGGGAGGAATATGGGACACCTCCTAACAGAAATAGTAGCAGACAGACGAACAAACAAAATATATAGAACATAGAGGTCAGTAGACCAAGCAAACTAACAGAGCAAGACACAGAGCACAGGCTAGCTAGAAAGTAGATATACAATGAAGTCCAGCAAAGCCAGAAGGGCGGAGCAGGATTAAATAGGCCAACAAGGTCATGTGACCAGCAAAGGAAAAAAAAACTAAGAGCAAGGTTCTAACAGTACCCCCCCTTCTAAGAGGATCCTCCGGATCCCCTAGGACCAGGCTTATCAGGAAATCTCCTGTGAAACGCTCTGATAAGTCTGGACGCGGAAACATCATCCGACCTCACCCAAGAGTTATCCTCGGGACCGAAACCTTTCCAGGCCACAAGATACTGCAAACTACCTCTATACCGTCTAGAGTTAAGGATGCGAGAAATTTCATATTCCCCGTCCTCCACCACCGGAGGAACAGAGGCAGAGGCGTCACAATCCGATACAACAGCTTTTTTCAACAGAGAGACATGAAATACCGGATTAATTCTCCAGGAGGTAGGAACCTCCAACCTAACAGCAGATTGGTTGACAACCTGAAGCACCTTAAAGGGCCCTACAAACTTGGGACCCAATTTCTTTGAAGGAATCCTCAACCGCAGATTCCTAGAGGACAACCAAACTATGTCACCAACAGCGAACAAAACCTCCTGTCGTTTCCTATCAAAGTAGTCTTTAGATTTTCTGTTGGCCTCCTGAAGATTACCACGCACATCCGTCCAAACTCTCTCCAAATCACCGGAAAAATTCTCCTCCTCAGGCACGGCAGATCCCAACTTGGAGAACGACCCAAACGACGGATGTCTCCCAGAACAACAAAAAAAAGGCGAACAACCAGCAGAAGAAGATGTATGATTGTTCAGAGCAAATTCAGCAAGTGGCAGAAACTCAGACCACCCCTCTTGATTGTCTGCCACAAAACAACGCAAGAACTGCTCAACATCCTGGTTTTTCCTTTCTGTCTGGCCATTAGATTCAGGATGATATCCGGACGAGAACGACAAATGAACTCCCAACCTATCACAAAAGGCACGCCAAAAACGAGCCACGAACTGAGGACCCCTATCAGAAACAATGTCAGTAGGAACGCCATGAAGTCTGACAATTTCCTTGACAAAGGCCTTAGCGAGAGTTTTAGCGCAGGGCAGTTTGACGAAAGGAACCAAGTGACACATCTTGCTAAAACGGTCCACGACCACCCAGATGACAGTAAAACCCTCAGAGGGGGGAAGGTCAGTTATAAAGTCCATAGCCAAATGTGTCCAAGGAGCACTGGGAACCTCCAAAGGACAAAGCAACCCCGCAGCAGGAGTTTGTGAGGACTTAGATCTAGCACATATAGTACATTGACGCACCCACTTAATGACTTCCTTCTGCCATCCAGGTCACCAAAAACTGCGACCCACCAGTCTCTTGGTCTCAGAGATTCCGGGATGACCTGCCAACCGAGATTCGTGACACTCAACAAACAAATCTCTCCTAAAGGTCCCAGGCACAAACAACCTCCCACGAGGAGTATTAGAAGGGGCATTCTCCTGTGCTTTAAGAATCTCATTTTCCAAAACGGAGTCCAAAGCAGCTATCACAACACCTTCTTGTAAAATGTTCTCCTCTTTCTCAGCACCGACTATGGGAGAAAAACTGCGAGACAAGGCATCCGCCTTAACATTCTTAGTACCAGGGATGTAAGTAACGGAGAAATTAAACTGCGAGAAAAACAGTGCCCACCTAGCCTGACGGGCATTCAGGTGCTTGGCAGCATCAAGATATATCAGATTTTTATGATCCGTAAGAACCTGAACGGGAAATTCCGCACCTTCCAAGAAGTGGCGCCAGTGTTCAAATGCGAGTTTAATAGCCAATAATTCCCGATTACCAATATCGTAATTCAGTTCAGTCTCCGAAAATTTTTTTGAAAAAAAGGCACAGGGATGTAATCCATCCCCGTTATCCTGAGACAATACTGCGCCAACCCCCACAGAGGAAGCATCAACCTCAACCAAAAACGGCCTAGTAACATCAGGCTGCATAAGGATGGGAGCAGAGGTGAACCTCTCCTTGAGATACACAAAAGCTTCAATGGCCTCAGAAGACCACTGAACCGCATCAGCACCTTTCCTGGTGAGATCAGTCAGAGGTTTGACAATACTAGAAAAATTTTTTATGAATTTTCTATAGTAATTGGCGAAACCCAAAAACCTCTGTATCGATTTCAAACCAATAGGCCTAGGCCATTCCTGCACAGCCTGAACCTTAACCGGATCCATCTCAAAACCTTTCCTGGAGATAATGTAACCCAAAAAACTAATTCTCTGTACAGCGAACTCACATTTCTCCAGCTTAGCAAAAAGCGAATTGTCCATTAATAACTGTAATACCTCACGCACGCTCCGCCAATGAGACTCCAGATCCGGCGAATAAATCAAAATGTCATCCAAATACACAACCACATTTTTACCGATCAAAGGTCTAAGGATGTCATTAATCAGATTCTGAAAAAATGCAGGAGCATTAGTAAGACCAAAAGGCATAACCAGATTCTCAAAATGACCCACAGGAGTGTTAAAAGCAGTCTTCCATTCGTCACCCTCCTTCATGCGCAACAGATTGTATGCCCCCTTAAGGTCAATTTTAGAGAACCACTTGGCCCCCATTAACTGGTTAAACAGATCAGGAATCAATGGCAGTGGGTAAGGAT
The DNA here is from genome assembly GCF_046119375.1 of Phyllobates terribilis. NCBI lineage: Eukaryota > Metazoa > Chordata > Amphibia > Anura > Dendrobatidae > Phyllobates > Phyllobates terribilis. The sequence goes on along the minus strand of NW_027362761.1, from coordinate 727,528,171 downwards.
TGCGTACAGTAATTTTGTTAATCTCACGAAAATCCAGACAAGGACGTAAACCGCCGTCCTTTTTTTTTACAAAAAAAAATCCAACCGCCACAGGAGACTTAGAGGGCCTAATGTGACCGGCGGCCAAACTTGTCTGTATGTATTCCTCCAAAGCCTTCCTCTCAGGAATAGTAAGGTTAAATAAACGACTTTTAGGAAGAGTCGCTCCAGGGACAAATTCAATAGAACAATCATAGTCTCTATGGGGAGGCAAAACCTGCGATTCCTTCTCAGAAAAAACTCTCCAAAAATCCTGAATAGGAACAGGCAATTCTCCCCTATCCAAAGCTGCAATACGCCCATTACAACACTTGTCATAACATTTATGGCTCCAGGATTTAATTTCACTGGTAGACCAATCCAGTACAGGATTGTGAAATTTTAACCAGGGCAATCCCAATATTACTGGAGAAGGCAAGTTATTCAACACTACCAAATCCAATTTCTCATGGTGAACACCATTAATAGTGAGAGGAAATTCACAGACCTTGAGAGTAATATTCTTCAAAGGGGAACCATCCACAGAAACCACAGCAATGGGGGATGATAAAGGTTCAGGTTTTAAATTGAGTCTTTCCACGAATCCCCCATCAATAACATTCAGAGTAGACCCACAATCGACAAACACCCGAAATTCCATTAATTTTTCCTGAGCAATCGTGGAAGCAGCTAAAAATACACCCTTGGAATTTAAACAGGCAATACGGGCATGACTGACCATTTTTTTTTCTTTCTTCATACGAAGCTCACAGCCTTTAATCAAATGACCAGATTTTCCGCAATAGAAACACAAGCCTTCAGAAAATCGACGGTCTTTTTCTTGAGAGCGAGGTGCCACCGATCCAATCTCCATCGGTTCACCACTGTTAGTACATACATTCTCATAACCAGAAACTGACATAGCAGAGGATTTGCTCTCATTAACCCTTGCACGCAGTCTTCTATCCACCCGTATAGCTAATTGCATAGCCTGTTGCAAATCTTCAGGTGTAGGATAAGCAATTAGCAGATCTTTAACCCTTTCACTGAGCCCAGCAAGAAATAGACTTTTCAGAGCAGAATCGTTCCACCCTGTTTGAGTAGACCAACGACGGAAATGAGTACAATATTTTTCCACATTACCTGATCCTTGTTTTAAACGTCTCAACTCAGTCTCAGCTGATGCGACACGGTCAGGATCATCATATAATAGTCCCAAAGCAGAAAAAAAACTATCCACTGATCTGAAGCATGTATCACTAGGTTGCAAAGAAAAGGCCCACTCCTGAGGCTCTTTGCGCAAAAGTGACATTATGAACCCTACGCGCTGGGATTCATCCCCAGAGGACTTAGGTCTCAAACGAAAATACAATAAGCAAGCATTTTTGAATGAAAAAAATTCTCGGTGTTTACCAAAAAATAAATCCGGCAAACATACCTTAGGCTCCAAGAAATGTGCTCCAGGACAGTTACTCACGTGCTGACGGAGCTCGGCCACCTCCAAAGAGAGTCCCTGCAGGCGATGAACCAAATCCTGAACCGACACCATGATGGAACAGAAAAATCTTTCCTTAGAGAATTTGCTGGCTGGACTTACTGTTATGTTCTGCTACCAGAGCTAAGGAAAGAGAGGAGATCTGTCCCTACGATAGAACTCAGCTTAATCCCTACGATGTAACAGGGAACCTGATCCTGCGATCAGACCTGCTAAAGTCCTAAGCTAGTCTGTACGGAGACCTATAGATGTGGGGAAGGAATCCCTACAAGTACTAAGGACTGGGAGGAATATGGGACACCTCCTAACAGAAATAGTAGCAGACAGACGAACAAACAAAATATATAGAACATAGAGGTCAGTAGACCAAGCAAACTAACAGAGCAAGACACAGAGCACAGGCTAGCTAGAAAGTAGATATACAATGAAGTCCAGCAAAGCCAGAAGGGCGGAGCAGGATTAAATAGGCCAACAAGGTCATGTGACCAGCAAAGGAAAAAAAAACTAAGAGCAAGGTTCTAACAATTCTACTGTTCACCAAAAACAGAATGAGGCCTACAAAGAAAAGAACACAGTACCTACAGTCAAATATGTTGGAGGTTCAAAGATGATTTGGGCTTGTTTTGATGCCTCTGGCACTGGGTGCCTTGACTCTCTACGAAGCATCATGAAATCTGAAGATTACCAAAGGATTTTGGGTCGCAATGTAGTACCCAGTGTCAGAAAGCTGGGTTTGCGTCTGTCATTGCCACGTATTGTGGGACATTCTGAGAGGTTGTGTCTACTCCAAATTATATTGTAAAATCAAAGTACATTTACAAAGAGAGAGAACCACACTGACACACTTAGTATGAGAACAGAACTCTTTTATTACATCATTGGTCAGGTTTTATTTTTTTATTTTTATTACGTTTTTTTTACTGGACATACATTGTAACAATATAATTGGCTCAGCTTATCTCTACATATGTGCTAGCATTAGCATACATACATCTAATTGGCTAAAGTTAACACTATTAACATCCAGCTTTAGGGTCTAGGTGTGGCTCTACTTTTTTACTTTCACTTCAGTGTTATCTCTAAGTCTCTAAGACAAAGAAATTCCTGAGACCCTTCTTATCTAAACATAGACTCCATTTTGCAAGCATGGAAATGCACGTATAATATAACCAAAATGGAGTTAGGATAGATAAATAAATCCTGCTCTCACAATTCCCTTCTCTTGTGGGTGGCTGTTCCAGCCAAAGTGCACGCATACAGACTCTCCCAGATACATTCTCCTCCCCTAATAAAAGATGCCGGTCTTCTTACATCACTTCATCGGATTCTCCGGATCGGTCTGCCTGTCACACCATCGGATGGACACACAAAAGCCACAACAAGCAAGGAAACTACTGTGGTGTGAAAAAGTGTTTGTCCCCTTCCTGATTTCTTATTCTTTTGCATGTTTGTCACACTTAAATGTTTCAGATCACAAAACAAATGTAAATATTAGACAAAGATAACACAAGTAAACACAAAATGCAGTTTTTAAATGAAGGTCTTTATTATTAAGTAAAAAATAAATGCAAACCTACATGGCCCTGTGTAAAAAAGTGATTGTCCCCTAAACCTAATAACTAGTTGGGCCACCATTAACAACAACAACAGCAATCAAGCAATTGCGATAATTGGCAATGAGTCTTTTACAACGCTCTGGAGGAATTTTGGCCCACTCAACATTGAAAAATTGTTGTAATTCAGCCACATTGAAGGGTTTCTGAGCATGAACCACCTTTTTAAGGTCATGCCACAGCATCTCAATCAAATTAAGGTCAGGACTTTGACTAGGCCACTCCAAAGTCTTAATTTTGTTTTTCTTAAGCCATTCAGAGGTGGACTTGCTGGTGTGTTTTGGATCATTGTCCTGCTGCATAACCCAAATGCGCTTCAGCATGAGGTTACAAACAGATGGTCGGACATTCTCCTTCAAGATTTTTTGTTAGCAGAATTCCTGGTTCCATTTACCACAGCAAGTCTTACAGGTCATGAAGCAGCAAAACAGCCCCAGACCATCACACTACCACCACCATATTTTACTTCCTGATGTTTATGTTCCTTTTCTGATATGCTGTGTCACTTGTACGCCAGATGTAGTTAGACATACAGCTTCCAAAAAGTTAAACTTTTGGCTCGTCAGTCTGCAGCGTATTCTCCCAAAAGTCTTGGCGATCATTAAGATGTTTTCTGGCAAAACTGAGACGAACATTTATGTTCTTTTTGCTCAGCAGGGGTTTTCGTCTTGGAACCCTGCCGTGCATGCCATTTTTCGCCCAGTCTCTTTCTTATGGTGGAGTCATGGACACCAACCTTAGCTGAGACAAGTGAGGCCTGAAGTTCTATGGATGTTGTTGTGGGGTCCTCTGTGATTTCTTGGATGAGTCGTCACTGCGTTCTTGGGGTAATAGTGATTCAAAACTCGCTGCTACTTGATCTCTGGCTTTGAACTCGTCTTATACTCCTCTTGGGACTCCAATAACGTCAATGTACACGTGAGGATCGAATGAAGTAGGAATGCTGGTGTCACGCTTGTATCTCTGGTTTTCCGTTGCATATTCGTGGAGCTTGTCTGTATTTGGATTCACAATCTAGAATGGTATCAGGAATTTAACAATAGCACGGGTACCCTCCCATCCAACTGGCAATATTAGATAAAAGTCACTATTTCCACACATCCACCACAAATCAGCCCTAGCTACCGTCTGATTCATGGGCATGACCTCGTACCAAGTAAATGGTGGTGGTGGGACAGCAACATCTTCTGATGTGTCTTTTTACCACCACCTAGTCTCTGGGCTGCAGAGGGTGGCTCCCTTCTACAGAATCTGGATCTGGAAGAGAAGAGCAAATTCGAAAGTATATGTAAGACATGCTTTTTGTAAGTGCAATAATGTAAGAAGATTGTCTATCATGTTGCATCTAGAGATGCTGTGGAAAATGCAACCCTAGGCTAGGGGCTGACCCAAATAACACTGACAGGTTGAGGCCTGTCATTTTGTTGGGAGTATACCTGATTGAGAAGAGTGCAAGGGGCAAGCATTCTGTCCATGGCCTGCTTGTTTCAGCCATGGCTTTTTGGATTTCCAGTTTCAGGGTCCCATTCAATCTCTCTACTCTCCCGCTACTTTGTGGATGGTATGTGGTTTGAAAGGCTTGTTCCACTCTCAAGACGGACATTATTTCTTGCATTACTTCTCCAGTAAAGTGGGGCCTGTGTCACTGTCTATGGTCTCAGGCACCCCGTATCTGCAGATGACTTCTGAGATCAGTTTCTTCGCTGTAGCTTTACACACGGGGTATGCTTCTGGCCATCCTGAAAAGAGGTTGAGACACACAAGTACATACTCTTAGTTTTGCATCTTGGGAAGTTGAATGTAGTCTATCTGAAGACTCTGGAACGGGTACAGGGGTCTCGGTGTTTGTCTCATAGGCGTCTCAGTGGTGCGTCCCACGTTGTTAAGCTCACAGGTCAAACAGGCTTGAACGTGTTTGGCTGCAGTGACACTGAACACAGGAGCATACCAATAGTGGTGGATGAGGTCTGTCATGGCAGTCTTCGATTGGTGGGTATAGCCGTGGGTGGCTTGAGCCATCATGGTATACAGAACTTGGAGAAGGCAAACATTGTCCCCACACGTGCCACAGTCCTTCTGGTGACTGCACAGTTCCCTTATCTTGCCATCTGGCAAATTCTTCAACACCAGTCTCTTGTTGCAGCTTCTAGAGAAAGTCATAGGTCACAGGTGGATCCGCGGTTGAGGCTACCGGTGCAGCTTCTACCTCGGCAGTGTTAACTCTTGGTTGTCAAGCTGCAGATTATGCAGCTGTTCGACCAGTTGGTTGCCTTTAGCTGTGGTCGAGTCGTCCTTTGCATGGCCTTTGACTCTCACTATGGCAACTTTCTCAGTTAAAAATAGGGCCTCCATCAAGCGCTGGATGGATTTAAAATTCTTGATAGGCTTGCCTGCCGCTGTGAGTAAACATCAAGCTCTCCATATAGGTCCATAGTCGTGAGCTATGCCAAAAGCATAGCGGTTGTCTGTATAAATGGTGACAGTCTGGTATTTAGCATGTCTGCAGGCTTCTTCTAGGGCATGGCATTCAGCTTCCTGGGTGAATATGTGTGGGGGCAGCAGTTTTGCTTTTATGGTTTCATGGAGGGAAACAACAGTATATCCAGTGTAGAACCGGCCATCCATGCCCTATCGCGATCCATCCACAAAGAGTTCATGGTCTGGGTTATCTAGTGGGACATCGCTAACATGACTGAAACCCCCTGTTTCCTGGGACATTAGTTGTATACAGTCATGTTCCTATTCTAGCTCAATAAGCAGGTCACCCAGATTACCACTACCACCCCCTACGCCCTCCAGACGCAACAAGGTGGCTGGATTCAGAGTAGTGCAATGGTGAATGGTGATCTTATCAAGCATGAGGAGGGCACATTGAAACCTAAGATGGTGAGCAGTACTGAGATGTTTTGGTTATACTTGAGAGAGAATGGCAGTAATATAATGAGGGACATAAGCATTGAGGGAGAAAGTCAGAGCAATTTCAGCAGACTTACCCAAGAAGAGCTGCAAAGCATTTATGGCTCTCAAACAAGAGGGAGCATCTCTTGCTACGGGGTCTAGGCGGGTGGAGTAGTAGGCCACCTGTTGCTGTTGACCTCCATGGGCTTGGGTGAGTACACCAGAAGCATGGCCTGACTGTTCGTGACAATACAGGCTGAAAGGTTTTGAGCAGTCTGGGAGGCCTAAGGCCAGAGCAGAAGCAATGGTCAGTTTGAGGTTATAGAAATTTTCTAGGGCTTCAGATGTCAGTTGGAAAGGCTTGGTGGATAGGCAATAATACAGAGGCTGTATAAGGGCCGAGGCATTTCTAACCCATGGGCGGTAATATGAGACAAGGCCAAGAAAATTTCTCAGGGCTGCAGGATTGTACGGAGGGGTGAGCATCTCAATAGCTTTCTTCCTGTCTGTAGTGAGGTACTTCACCCCCGCAGAATACAGTGGCCCAAAAATGTGACAGTTGTACTGCAAAACTGGAATTTCCTTTTAGAAGCTTTGCAGCCACTGTCTGCAAAGAAATGTAGGTGGACAGAGTGTTTTCAATACTGTCTTCTTTACTGGAGAAGGACTGCCTGGTTGGATGGTCTGTGCCAGTCCTCTAAGACTGAAGACATGGCGGCCATGTATTGGCTGAGCGAATTTTGGGCACCTTCGGGAAGTACCACCCAGGCATACTGTTTGCTCTGGTGTGTGAAGGCAAACAAATACCAAGAATCTGGGTGGAGTGGTACTGAGAAGAAAGCATTCACTAGATAAATGACCGTGAAATGGGTGGCCGTGTGAGGGATCTGTGCCAATAGGGTATGCGGGTTAGGCACAATGGGCGTATTGAGGAATGTGGCCTCATTAACAACCCGGAAGTCATGGACCATGGGATACTGGGCAGGCTGACCTTTCTCTACCTTTTTCTTGACTGGGAACAGTGGGGTATTGCATCGTGATGTAATTTCGACAATAACTAATTTTCGAAAAACTTCTTCACTGTCTTGGATATTGAATCTGCCTGTGCCATACTCAATGGGCACTGTGTGTGCTGTTCCCCCAGAAATAATTGCTGTTCAGATGTTTGTTTTGTATATCTTAGGAAATGAGTTCTGAATTTATTTGCAAAATGTATTATCGCTACATCGCCATCTGCTGGTCAGTATTTATTCACCTCTCGTTCGTTCCAATTAAGTTGGTTCAAACTGGGCATAGCTTCGCATGGCAGTTGGTGGGTCACTTGCTCTTGGCAGCCATTTTATAGCCAGAGCTGCTGTGAGACAGGAATCACATACTGGGCTAGCGAAGTAATCAATTTCTGACCAGCAGCAACCGACTTCAGCGGCTTCAGGGAAAGTGACCGTATTGTGGCATCAAATATTATTTCTGTATCCAGTCTTCAATAAACCAAGTCTTGAATTGCACTCTCGCTGTGCTTCCACATTCAAGTCTACGGATGCTGAGTCTGCGCTGGTCAAGTTTGCTCCACATTTTGGATATGGAGGTAAGGAAAAGGAAATCTCACAGCATCTTACCTATCAGCTACACCTCCAAGCGCCTTATATGGAGACAGAACACTGTGGCTTCCTTGGCAAAGTGGCTCCAGGCTATAGGTCAACTCTAACTCGGGACACAGACAAGAGGCCTTCATCTGCTAACACCTTTGGACCAGAGGTATTCTGGTATAGCAGACAGAAACTGGGCGGTCTCCTCTTTGGAGCATACTGTGACAAACATGGACCAAGGGTTATAATTGCAGGCAGCCAGTAGGCAAATCTCCTGATTACTTAGGCGCACAGTACCATGTTCATTATACTGTTTGTTGGCTTGTATCTTCTGCAGCAGGTCAGCACCAAGAAGATTCAAAGGGGCGGTGTCACTGACTAGGAGTCTGCTGAGGGTGGACTGATTGGGTTGGAAAGAAACTGTAAAGGGGCATGTCAGTGGAGTGTGTATGATTTTTCCTTCTACCCCATACAAGAAAGTGACTGCATGGAGAGGCAGCTAGCATCTAAATCTTTCCTGCCCACTACTGATTTGGCTGCACGAGTGTCAATGAGAAAAGGCAAGGGATCACCGCCCGCAATTGAAATGGAGACAATGGGTGTGGGACCAAAATTACTGAGGGACATTATACACACAGGTACTGACTCTGGTTTGTCATTTTCCTAGTGGGACCCTGACTTCCCTGCTGGAGAAGGGGAAGGAGGGAGGTTATCATGCTCTCCTTTCAGTCTAGGAAGGACCCTACAATTTCGCTTTATGTGTCCAGGCTTTCCACAATTATAGCATGTGATGTTTCTTCGTCCTTGTCTAGTCTGGTCTGTTCGGCAGCTGCAACACATGCAGGGATTGCCTAACAAACAGACAAATATGAGCGACCTGGAGCAGTTTGCAAAAGAAGAGTGGTCCAAAATTCCAGTTGAGAGGTGTAAGAAGCTTGTTGATGGTTATAGGAAGCGATTGATTGCAGTTATTTATTCCAAAGGGTGTGCAACTAAATATTAAGTTGAGGGTCCCAACAATTTTGTCCAGACCATTTTTGGGGTTTTGTGTGAAATTATGCCCAATTAGATTTTTTTTCTCTGTTTTTTATGTTGTTCCAATACACACAAAGGAAATAAACATGAGTATAACAAAACATGTGTAATAGCAATAATTTTCTTGAAGAAATGCTGCATTTTCTGGAACAATTTCAAGAGTGTCAACACTTTAGGCCATGACTATATGTACCATTGCTGTGCTGTAGTTGAATACTAGTGTTGAGCCACCCCCGTAGTGTTCGAGTTCGGTTCGGTTCGTCGAACACCCGTGTGTTCGCCGAACTGTTCGTCGAACTGTTCGTCGAACACCTTCGAACACCGTTAAAACCAATGGCAGGCAAACAAAAACACATAGAAACACATAGAAAACACCTTCAAAGGTGTCCAAAAGCTGACAAACTGCTCAGAAGACACAACTAACACATGGAAAAGTGACAAGTACATATAGTCATGCGAAAATAAAAGAGGTGGAGGAGTAAAAGGAGGGGGAGACACAGATATAGGCATGTCATGCCCTTCTAAAATCCAAAAAGTGAGAAGCCGACACGGCCAGTCCGCTCCTGCCCGTGCCACCTCCGTGTCGCCGGGTTTGTGCCAGAGCCGCGGTGAACCCTGATGGCCAGCCCCCCTCTCCCAATACTGGTGCCTGTCCGCTGGTGGGTTGAGCGAGCCCCCCTGTGGTGGAGGCAGCTCTAAGCTTTTTAATTTAAATTGTCTCTCTAATTTGAATGAATACACTTTAAATCCATTTACAAGGATCTATTGGAGGGCAAGTCTCATGCCAGCAGCCGCGTAATTCCAGCTCCAGTAGCGTCCACTAAAGCTGCTGCAGTTAAAAAGCTTTTATAAGGATCGAGCTCGGCTGTCCACCGCAAGGCATCCTACTGCCAGTCCCAGCCCCTATGCCTTGGGGTGCCTCCTGATGCTCTTCACTGAGTATCCCATGGTCCCGAAGCATTTCCTTTGAAAAAATTAAGTGTCTAAACTACAGGTGGTGTAGCTTGCTTAACAGCCGGGATAATCCGCTGACTAGCAGACACTGCTACTAGGCACAAAGTATTTCCTGGGCTAGATGCAGTTAAAAATTTGTAATTAGATACTCTCGTTGGATGCTGAGAAAGCATTCCATAGAGTCTCCTGGCACGCCATATATGATTCTCTTAAAAAGCTTGGGGTAGGGGTCTAGGGGACCCTTTTATAGCCAAAATCACGGCCCTGTATCGCAATACGTCACCTAGGCTGAAGATAAATGGAACTGTAGCACCCTGAGGGCTCGGTTGCTACAGACGTATTGCACCTCACCCAGAGGTGTGATATCTCACTCTCAGGTAAGGATGGAGTGTGGATCAGGACCCGACACCTGCATGCATTACACCACATTGCCATGGGGCAGGGCGACCAATATGCCCCTGAGATGGGCACGACAGTCCCTGTCCCTGGCTGGAGTGGGGGGAGGGAACACTGAGGAAGGGGAACCCTGTAGTGCAGGAGCAGGGAGGAAGCAGTTCCTGGGTGCATTGAGAAGGGAGTATAAAAGGTGGGCACCATCTTAGTTCAGTGCAGAGAAGTCTGAGCAGAAGTGGCAGGGAGCAGGGGCTCTGCATGAGCTCTGCTCCGGAGGCGGGCCTAGTAACAGAGGCCCAGGCCTGGAAGAGGGAGAAGGAAGGAAGAGGAGCGGAGAAGGCTCCAGGAACGAGGAATGAAGGGATCCCAGGGGTGCGGACGGGCGAGTCGCCACCGCACGCCCGAATCCACCTGCGTGGAGGGGTCAGGCCAAAGGGGGAGACCGGTCCCCGAACTAGTGGAGGCAGGAAGCGACCCTCAGCTAGAAACCGGAGGCTCTGACATTTTATGTGGCGCAGCCCCTCGCTACACCCGCTAGGAAGGCACCACATAGGGTCAGGGAAACTGGCGCCAAGTTTACCAAGAGGAGGCCCGAGGCAGCCGGACAGAAGTGTTGGTAAGAAAGGCCAGACAAAGGACACACAAAGGGGGTCCTGTGAAGTGCTCCAAAGTTATCTGGGAGTTGTCTGAGCCCCTCACCTGGTGAGCACAGTACGACGTGGGCAGCCGTTACCTGCAGACGTGGTCTGGATAATAAGAACTGTGAGTAAAGGCCCTGGACTGCATCACTGACTCCGTGTCGTTACTGCTGCTGCCCTGCACCATCACCCCCATCCTCCGCATACACTGCCCTGAGGCTATACTCCTCCCGTGGGGAGTTATGCTACGCTCTGCTGCACCCACAACACCAGCCTCAGCGGTCTGCCCTGTAGCGGCGGTTCACTCTGACCGCAATCCACGGGTGGCGTAGTCGGACATTTAAACATCAAAACCACATAAATAGTTCCGCCACTGGTTTGACCGCCCTGAGCCACGGAACCGGGTCGCCGCCACGAAGACTACAACCACCAGCATCCACCAAAAAGGGTCCGGCTCCGGGTGTCCCAAGGCCCAGGGGGTGCGTCAGAACATTTTCATCACCTTTCACAATCACCAATGGGACAAGGCAGGGATGTCCTCTGTCCCCTCTCTTATACATCCTAGTGACGGAGCACCTGCTCTCATCAATTCGCCATAACCCCAATATTAGGTGGATTGAGGTGGGAGGCACCGAGTACAAGTGCTCTCTATTTGCTGATGATGTCCTAGTATATATCACTCAATCACATATATCCATCCATGCTGTTATGGCTGAAATAGATCACTTTGTTACATGGTAAAATTTTAAAATCAATGCAGCGAAGTCTGAGGCCCTCGATGTCTCCCTCCCCAAATCCATATAGGATTCCATCCAGTCCAACTTTCCCTTTGCCTGGCCCTCACAGGGTATCAAATACTTAGGAATTCCTATTCATAGAGACCTCTCCCATCTATGTTATCTTAATTTTGGGCCCTTTATTGAACAATTCCATACAGACCACGGTTGGCAAGTTAGAACTGTAAGATTCACTACGTGAACCGCTGGTGTTTTGTGGAAAAGCACATGTACACCGCGTTCCAAATTATTATGCAAAAAGTGTTTAGGAGTGATAAGGGAAGAATTTGTTTGTTTGTCAGTTAAACTCATTGATGGTGATGTGTGTCAGGGCTCTTTATATCACTGTAAGCAATTGCAAACACCTGTGCTAATTAGTTTGGCAGGTGTGTCCAATGAAAGGCAAGACTACTTAAGAAGGCTCTCTCACATTATTAAGCAGCCTACATTTTCTGCCAAAATGGGAAAGAAAAAGGATGTGTCGGCTGCTGAGAAGCAACAAATTGTGGAGTGTTTAGGTCAAGGCATGACTACAATCAACATTGTGCGATGATCAGGATGAAGTGTCTTGGCAATCAAGAAGTATGTAGCTGATTCACAGTACACACGTGTGCGTGCTGATAAGGGCAAATTGAGGACTCTTTCCTACAGGCAATTACGTCAGGTTGAAAGAGCAGCGGCAAAAAAGCCTTGTCATAGCAGCAGACAAGTTTTTGAAGCTGCTTGTGCCTCCAACGTCCCCCGAACAACAAGATGCAGGGTCCTTCAGAGGTTTGCAGCTGTGCATACGCCATCCTGTCGACCTCCTCTATCCACTTCACACAAGCAGAAACGGCTCCAGTGGGCCAAACATTACATGAAGACTGATTTCAAAACTGTTTTGTTCACGGATGAGTGCCGTGCAGCGCTCGATGGTCCAGATGGATGGAGTGGAGGATGGCTGGTTGATGGACACCCCACGCAAACACGGCTACAGCGCCAACAAGGAGGAGGTGGAGTAATGTTTTGGGCTGGAATCATCCCTGAAGGCGCTAAAGATGAACTCCATAATGTATGTGGATTTTCTCAAACAGCACTTCCTGCCATGGTTCAAGAAGAAGAACCGTGTATTTCACAGCAAGATCATTTTTCTGCATGATAATGCACCATCTCATGCTGCACATAAAACATCTGCATCTCTGGCTGATATGGGCATAAAAGGGGACAAACTTATGGTGTGACCCCCATGCTCCCCTGACCTCTACCCCATTCAGAACCTTTGGAGCATCATTAAAAGGAGTGTCTATGATGGCGGGAGGCAGTTCACATCTAAGCAACAGCTCTGGGAGGGTATTCTGTCCTCATGCAAAACAATTGAAGCAGAAACCATCCAAAACCTGACAAATTCAATGGACGAGAGAGTTCAGAAGCTCCTTTCGAACAAGGGGTCCTATGTGAAAATGTAACATCACCTAGAATAAAGTTTTGAGTTGAAAACTGTTTGATTTCAGTTTCTAACAACCTGCTAATGCTTATAATTTCAAAAATGACCATTTTTTTGGTCTTTATTAAAATGAAAAGGTTGATCGAAAAGTTTGGGGGATCTAAGAGTGTGGCAACCCAGTAGTCATGATTACTTCGAATTCTGACAATATGAGGGTCATGCTGCAGGTAGTGCAGCAAGAAGGCACTTATGTGTCTTGCGCATCTCGGAGCCCCAAAATTATTTTCCGGGCTAGATGCAGCTAAAAATTATTTTTAATTTTAAATCTGGTGGAGCTTATTATAGATGGCCTAATAGGATCAGTGCTGCACACTGCTACAAAGCCCAAATTATTTTCCAGTCAAGATACAGATAAACATGATTAGTAATTTGAAAGCTTAAAACGTTTGGTAGGGTGATTTTAACCAATCATCAAGCTTTTACTCTCCCCAGGATGACACAGGGGTAGAAAAGTCGTTTCGGATCCATGATTTGTTCATCTTTATGAACGTGAGTCTGTCTACATTATCAGTGGAGAGCCGCGTGCGCTTATCTGTCAGCACACCACCAGCAGCGCTGAACACACGTTCAGACAGAACGCTGGCTGCGGGGCATGACAAGATCTCCAAGGCGTAAGTGGCTAGCTCCGGCCATTTATCCAGATTGGAAGCCCAAAAAGAGCAAGGGTCCAGTGACACAGTCGTGGCTTCAATGTTTACTTGGAGATACTCCTGTACCATCGTCTCTAGGCGTTGACTATGTGTCAGACTTCTTGTCTCCTGTGGCCTTGCAAAGGATGGGCTAAAAAAGTGGTGAAATGATTCTGCAAAATTGATGTTACCAGCAGATACTGTGGTTCTGTTACGGTTTGAGTGCTGAACACTTGACGGTCCCACGGTTGGCAAGTTGGAACTGTGAGATTCACTACGTGCACCACTGGTATTTTGTGGAAAAGCACATGTAAGATTCTGCAACAGTCTCTGCTGATACTCCTGCATGCGTGCATCCCTTTCTATGGCAGGAATAATTTCTGCAAATTTACTTTTGTACCGGGGATCTAACAGTGTGGCAACCCAGTAGTCAGGATTATTTCTAATTCTCACAATTCGAGGGTCATGTTGCAGGTAGTGCAGCAAGAAGGCACTCATGTGTGTTGCGCATCCAGGAGCACCAAGTCCCTGTTGTGTTGGTGGCGAGGTAACAATCATGCTTCCTTCCTCTGTCCTCTCCCCCCAACCTCGCACAACAGAAATGTGATCAAGGTCTCCCTCATCTGATGAGTCTTCCATCAGTTCGTCCTCCACTTCTTCCTGGGCTCCTGCACCTTCCTCACTAGTTTGGCTGCTACCATGCGCCCTGGTAAAACCATCTCCCCCACCCTCACATGCCTGCCGCCTTGGTGCTGCCGACCTTCTGGACCTTGCAGATGTTAGCCCTTACGCATACAACTCCTCCTCCTCTACTTCCTCCACCTCCTCTTGTGCCACCACCTGACTCCGAATTCTGTTTAACATGTGCTCCAGCATGTAAATCACCGGAATAGTCATGCTGATAATGGCATCGTCAGCACTAAACATCTTCGTCGCCATTTCAAAACTGTGCAGAAGGGTGCATAGGTCCCTGATCTGAGACCACTCCTCCAGCGTGATTTGCCCCACCTCTGAATCTCGTTGGCCCAGGCTATACGTCAGAACGTATTGCACCAGGGCTTGTCGGTGCTGCCACAGTCGCTGCAACATGTGCAGAGTTGAATTCCACCGGGTAGGCACATCGCATTTTAGCCGGTGAAGTGGCAGGCCCAACGACTTCTGTAGAGATGTAAGTCGCTGAGCTGCGGGATGCGAACGGCGGAAGTGAGCACACAGCGACCGTGCCCTCTGCAGAAGGCCATCTAGTCTGGGATAGTGGGCTAAAAATTGCTGGACAACCAGGTTCAACACGTGAGCCATACAAGGCACGTGTGTGACATTGCCCCGGCGAAGGGCCGCACCCAGGTTTGCAGCATTGTCGCACACGGCCTTCCCTGGTTTCAGGTCCAGTGGAGACAACCATTCATGAAATTGGTTCTCCAGAGCTGACCACAACTCCTCAGCTGTGTGACTCACATTTCCCAGACATTTCAATGTAAAAACCGCCTGATGACGTTGAGCCCTACTGCCAGCATAGTAAGGAGGTGTGCAGGATCCCTTCTGCGCAGTTAGAAAGCTTGTGGCATGACCAGACAGGCTTTGGGTGCAGGTGGAAGACCGAGAGGAGGTTGAGGAGGCAGAAGCAGTGGAGGAACTTTGACATAAAGAGGATTGACGCACAACTCGTGGGGATGGCAAGACTTGGACAGCAGCCCCTTGTCCTGCTGTCACCATAGTTACCCAGTGCCCAGTCAGCGACATGTAACGCCCCTGTCCATGCCTACTCGTCCAAGTGTCTGTGGTGAAATGCACCCTGTCACACACAGAGTTTCTCAAAGAAGCGGTGATGTTGTGTGCGACATGCTGGTGGAGCGCAGGCACACCTTTCTTTGAGAAGTAGTGCCGACTGGGCATCTGGTACTGGGGCACTGCGACGGACATAAGGTCTCGAAAATCCTCTGTGTCCACCAGGCGGAAAGGCAGCATTTCTGTAGCCAAGAGCTTGCAGATGGTGAAATTCAACCTCTTAGCTTTCTCATGGCTAGGAGGAAATGGTCTTTTACTTGTCCACATCTGAGGGACCGAGGGCTGGCTATTGTGCTTAGACGGGGTTGATAAGGGTGTCCCCGGCAAACTGCCGGTCTGTGAGGAAGATGCAGGCGGACATGTTAGGTTGCCTTCATCCAAAGGTGGTGCTATCGATGTCGGACAGCGCTCAACACCAGCTGGTGTTACCACCTCCAAAGAAAATGATGACCTGCCAATCATGCTGGCTGTTGCGGGTAAAGAGGTGGCAGGTCTGCGCCCCAAAACAGGTGTGACTGCTGTCCCCCCAGTCACAGAGGATGAAGAGGCCGCGGATGCACAAGATATGGCAGACGGTGGTTGGCCCGGCCGGCTAGGCCGCATTGTAGCACACTGAGCTTCCCACTGCAACTTATGCTTCATGTCCATGTGCCGGTTCATGCATGAAGTACTCAAACTATGTATTTTTTGGCCTCTACTTAGCTTTTGCTGACAAATGTTACAGATAACACGAGTTGGGTCATCTTTATCGATCTGAAAAAATGCCCAGGCTATGCAAGGCTTAGCACCCATGCGACCTGAAGAGCCACCACGACTTGTGGTGAGAGGCAGAGTTGTGTTTGAGGATGCAGTTGTTGACGTGCTTCCAGTACTACGTCTCTGTCCAGGAAGGCGCAACCTGACCTCGTCGTCACTAGCATCTTCCTCCACCTCCTCTGCTGACCTCATCTCTTGGCTGACTGTGGGTTGACAGTAAGTGGGATCTCCGACCTCATCATCATCACCCTGTGCGTTATCACACCCGTCGTCCTCAGAGCCAACCTGTTCCTGCCCTGACAAAAAACTAAAGTTGTCGCTCCAATCAGGTATTTGAGTCTTATCATCGTCTTCCTCATTGTCTCCACCAACAGGAGTTACAGTTTGGGAATGAGGGTCTACATTATGGTCAGAACCTTCTGCGTCTGGTCCTGGATCCGACTCATAAAGATTCTGGGCATCAGTGCAGATCATTTCCTCGTCTGGATTCACAGAAGCGCTGGAGTCGACCTCTGATTCCCAGGCTATAGTATGAGTAAACAGCTCTGCAGACTCAACCATCTGTTCTACCTCATACTCAGACGGGCAGCTGGAGATTTGGGAGCTGTGAGGAAGCAAGTGCGATTTGGGTGACACCTTTGAGGACTGGAGTATTTGTGATGTTGAAGTTGATGTGGAGGAGAGCCCACTTAAAGGAGCACTTGATATCCGTTGAAGCACCTGCTGTTTTTGTGCCTCATCTGGAATTTGTAGCGATTGGCGTGGCCGTAAGAAAGGGATCTTATCACATTGTCCGCTAAAAGAAGTAGACATTTTAGTTTGGCTGGAAGATGGTCTTTCTTCTGCAGATGTTACTGTTGATTAACACCTACCCCACGGACACAACCTTTTTTCCCCTTCCCAACACGCCTATTCCCCTTTCCACCAGCAGCAGGCCTTTTTCCACTCATTTTGGTGGTTAACTAATTCACAACTCTGGAGTTGTTTGCACAAAAAAACAATGGATGGTAACCGAGCAGAGCTGAGTGGCCAAACTGTGGTATTAGGCCAAAACTATTGGCTGGGTTAGATGCAGAAAAAAATTATTTTGAATTTGCAACCTGATGGAGGTCAGTATAGATGGACTAATAGAGAAAGTCCGACACACTACTAGAAGGCCAAATATTTTTTCAGAGCTAGATGCAGAAAAAAATTATATTCAGTTTGCAACCTGATGGAGGTCAGTATAGATGGATTAATAGAACAAGACTCACACACAGCTAGAAGCCCAATATTTTTTCAGAGGTAGATGCAGAAAATAATATATTCAGTTTGCAACCTGATGGAGGTCAGTATAGATGGACTAATAGAACAAGTCCCACACACTGCTAGAAGCCCAAATATTTTTTCAGAGGTACTGTAGATGCAGATAAAAATTAGTTTTAATTTGCAACCTGATGGAGGTCAGTATAGATGGACTAATAGAGAAAGTCCGACACACTACTAGAAGGCCAAATATTTTTTCAGAGCTAGATGCAGAAAAAAATTATATTCAGTTTGCAACCTGATGGAGGTCAGTATAGATGGACTAATAGAGAAAGTCCGACACACTACTAGAAGGCCAAATATTTTTTCAGAGGTAGATGCAGAAAAAAATATATTCAGTTTGCAACCTGATGGAGGTCAGTATAGATGGATTAATAGAACAAGACCCACACACAGCTAGAAGCCCAATATTTTTTCAGAGGTAGATGCAGAAAAAACTATATTCAGTTTGCAACCTGATGGAGGTCAGTATAGATGGACTAATAGAACAAGTCCCACACACTGCTAGAAGCCCAAATATTTTTTCAGAGGTACTATAGATGCAGATAAAAATTAGTTTTAATTTGCAACCTGATGGAGGTCAGTATAGATGGACTAATAGAGAAAGTCCGACACACTACTAGAAGGCCAAATATTTTTTCAGAGGTAGATGCAGAAAAAAATATATTCAGTTTGCAACCTGATGGAGGTCAGTATAGATGGACTAATACAACAAGTCCCGCACACAGCTAGAAGCCCAAATATTTTTTCAGAGGTAGATGCAGATAAAAATTATTTTTAATTTGCAACCTGATGGAGGTCAGTATAGATGGACTAATAGAGAAAGTCCGACACACTACTAGAAGGCCAAATATTTTTTCAGAGGTAGATGCAGAAAAAAATATATTCAGTTTGCAACCTGATGGAGGTCAGTATAGATGGACTAATACAACAAGTCCCGCACACAGCTAGAAGCCCAAATATTTTTTCAGAGGTACTGTAGATGCAGATAAAAATTATTTTTAATTTGCAACCTGATGGAGGTCAGTATAGATGGACTAATAGAGAAAGTCCGACACACTACTAGAAGGCCAAATATTTTTTCAGAGGTAGATGCAGAAAAAAATATATTCAGTTTGCAACCTGATGGAGGTCAGTATAGATGGACTAATACAACAAGTCCCACACACAGCTAGAAGCCCAAATATTTTTTCAGAGGTACTGTAGATGCAGATAAAAATTAGTTTTAATTTGCAACCTGATGGAGGTCAGTATAGATGGACTAATAGAGAAAGTCCGACATACTACTAGAAGGCCAAATATTTTTTCAGAGCTAGATGCAGAAAAAAATTATATTCAGTTTGCAACCTCATGGAGGTCAGTATAGATGGACTAATAGAGAAAGTCCGACACACTACTAGAAGGCCAAATATTTTTTCAGAGGTAGATGCAGAAAAAAATATATTCAGTTTGCAACCTGATGGAGGTCAGTATAGATGGATTAATAGAACAAGACCCACACACAGCTAGAAGCCCAATATTTTTTCAGAGGTAGATGCAGAAAAAACTATATTCAGTTTGCAACCTGATGGAGGTCAGTATAGATGGACTAATAGAACAAGTCCCACACACTGCTAGAAGCCCAAATATTTTTTCAGAGGTACTGTAGATGCAGATAAAAATTAGTTTTAATTTGCAACCTGATGGAGGTCAGTATAGATGGACTAATAGAGAAAGTCCGACACACTACTAGAAGGCCAAATATTTTTTCAGAGGTAGATGCAGAAAAAAATATATTCAGTTTGCAACCTGATGGAGGTCAGTATAGATGGATTAATAGAACAAGACCCACACACAGCTAGAAGCCCAATATTTTTTCAGAGGTAGATGCAGAAAAAAATATATTCAGTTTGCAACCTGATGGAGGTCAGTATAGATGGACTAATAGAACAAGTCCCACACACTGCTAGAAGCCCAAATATTTTTTCAGAGGTACTGTAGATGCAGATAAAAATTAGTTTTAATTTGCAACCTGATGGAGGTCAGTATAGATGGACTAATAGAGAAAGTCCGACACACTACTAGAAGGCCAAATATTTTTTCAGAGGTAGATGCAGAAAAAAAATATATTCAGTTTGCAACCTGATGGAGGTCAGTATAGATGGATTAATAGAACAAGACCCACACACAGCTAGAAGCCCAATATTTTTTCAGAGGTAGATGCAGAAAAAAATATATTCAGTTTGCAACCTGATGGAGGTCAGTATAGATGGACTAATAGAACAAGTCCCACACACTGCTAGAAGCCCAAATATTTTTTCAGAGGTACTGTAGATGCAGATAAAAATTAGTTTTAATTTGCAACCTGATGGAGGTCAGTATAGATGGACTAATAGAGAAAGTCCGACACACTACTAGAAGGCCAAATATTTTTTCAGAGGTAGATGCAGAAAAAAATATATTCAGTTTGCAACCTGATGGAGGTCAGTATAGATGGATTAATAGAACAAGACCCACACACAGCTAGAAGCCCAATATTTTTTCAGAGGTAGATGCAGAAAAAAATATATTCAGTTTGCAACCTGATGGAGGTCAGTATAGATGGACTAATAGAACAAGTCCCACACACTGCTAGAAGCCCAAATATTTTTTCAGAGGTACTGTAGATGCAGATAAAAATTAGTTTTAATTTGCAACCTGATGGAGGTCAGTATAGATGGACTAATAGAGAAAGTCCGACACACTACTAGAAGGCCAAATATTTTTTCAGAGGTAGATGCAGAAAAAAATATATTCAGTTTGCAACCTGATGGAGGTCAGTATAGATGGATTAATAGAACAAGACCCACACACAGCTAGAAGCCCAATATTTTTTCAGAGGTAGATGCAGAAAAAAATATATTCAGTTTGCAACCTGATGGAGGTCAGTATAGATGGACTAATAGAACAAGTCCCACACACTGCTAGAAGCCCAAATATTTTTTCAGAGGTACTGTAGATGCAGATAAAAATTAGTTTTAATTTGCAACCTGATGGAGGTCAGTATAGATGTACTAATAGAATGATGCTATGCTCAAAAGATTTTACTTCACTAGGTGCAGTAAAAAAATTGGTATTCTATACACAGGTGGTATATCTTGCAACACAGATAGGCTACTCCACTGACTAACACACTCTGCAATAGGCCAAAAAGGATTAGCTTTGCTAGATTCAGCCAAATGCTGTGAAAAAAACTTGCACAGCACTGGCACAGACCTGCCTGGCAAAAACTGATAGGAACTGATGTAACCTAGTCCTGAAAAGGACTCCAATTACAATTAGTCTTTACTCCCACAACCTATCTATTTAAGAGCACAGACCTGCCTGATAAAAGTCGTAGGAAATGCTGTAACCTAGTCCTTAAAAGGACTGCAATCACAACTATTCCCTACTCCCAAGCTATCTGTATATTTGTGCGAAAATAGGCTTGAAATTAACAAGGTATAGCGCACACAGCAACAGCGGTGCCGTCTAACACGCAGCTGCAGCAGTGAGAAAATGGTGGCGACGGGGAAAATGGCTTGGTCTTATAGGGCAAGGACATGTGACATACACTGCCAATGACACATGCCCTTGCTTGTGTGAAAAAAAGCACTTCGCTCCGTGTGTGCGCTGCTGATAGGCTGACAGATTGCACCTCCCCACTGTAAATGCGGGAAAGAGAAAAAAAAATGGAGATCTTCATTGTTCCTGCAGAGATCCATCCCCTGCCCCTCCCCCCACCCCGCTGTACACTCAAACTGCGTTTTAACATTAATTTTCATCATTACTGAGAAAAAATCCAGCTATGATTTTGGTGCACGAACAGTTATCGAACATAACCTCGAACAGCCGAATTTTTCTCAAATTGTTCGTGTTCGCCGAACGGCTCGAACACCGCCCAAAACAGCTCGAATTTGAGATTGGCGAACAGTTCGAGTAGAACAACGCTCATCTCTCTTGAATACCCAGAAATATGAAGATTTACCTACTTGTAATTGTTATTTCCAAGTGTCCTTAGGCATCACAATTGAGGAAGGTCTAATTTATTGGAAACATAATATTTATAGTTGTTCGCCTTTGTAGAGGGGTAAAATGGAAGATGCACATAATTTTGTTCAGCATATTATATAATAATATCATATATTATATAATAATATCATAATTTGGTTTTCACAGTAGAAATTAGTGATACCAGTGTAATTTGTTTTAGATTTGGAAATTAGAAACAGAGAAGTATTGCCATAAACCTTTTTTTTTTTTTAAAGTACGGATAACAATGCCTACATAGACATCACTAGTTGTCATCATCCCAAATGGATTAGAAATGTGCCGAAAGAGCAGTTATAGAGATTTAAAAGGAATTGTACTAGGGACATAGATTATCGGAAACAAAGACAGGTTTTAATAGAAAGATTTGTGCTTAAGGTTATACCTAAAGGTTAAAAAGATTACTGAACTTATTGAAGAAGTTGTTATGTGCAATGAAAAAAGATGATAAATGATATTAAGAAAGAAAAAAAGGAGATGGATTTAAACTTTCTTTCCAAACAAAATGTAGTTGGGATTATAGGAATCAAACATTACATTACAGGAGAGAACTTGAACGTTTTGAAATATCTGGTGTTGGGTTCAGTCATGCCAAATCATCCTAATTTTATTAGAAAAAAAAGCAAAGACTATAAAAAGCAGGATAGTTAGAAGTCACAGTCATCAGAAAAACTAATTACCATATAAACTTGAGTATAAGCCGACTTTTTCAGCCCATTTTTTAGGCTGGAAAAGCCCCCCTCGGCTTATACTCGGGTATATACTCGAGTATATACAGTGGGGAAAATAAGTATTTGATTCTCTGCTGATTTTGCAGTTTTCCCACCTACAAAGATTGGAGAGGTCTGTAATTTTATCGTAGGTACACTTCAACTGTGAGACGGAATCTAAAAATGAAAACCAGAAAATCCCATTGTATGATTTATACATAATTAATTTGCATTTTATTCCATGAAATAAGTATTTGATAAAATAGAAAAACAGAACTTAATATTTGGTGCAGAAACCTTTGTTACAATTCCAGAGGTCAGATGTTTCCTGTAGTTCTTGACCAAGTTTGCACACACTGCATCAGGGATTTTGGCCCTCTCCTCCATACAGATCTTCTCCAGATCTTTCAGGTTTCGGGGCTGTCGCTGGGCAACATTGAATTTCAACTCTCTCCAAAGATTTTCTATTGGGTTCAGGTCTGGAGACTGGCTAGGCCACTCCAAGACCTTGAAATGCTTCTTACGGAGCCACTCCTTAGATGCCCTTACTGTGTGTTTTGAGTCATTGTCATGCTGGAAGACCCAGCCACGACCCATCTTCAATGCTCTTACTGAGGAAAGGAGGTTGTTGGCCAAAATCCTGCTATACATGACCCCATCCATCCTATCTTCAATATGGTGCAGTTGTCCTGTCCCCTTTGCAGAAAAGCAAAAGTATGATGTTTCCCCCACCATGCTTCACGGTTGGGATGGTGTTCTTGGGGTTGTACTTATCCTTCTTCTTCCTCCAAGCATAGCGAGTGGAGTTACTAAAAAGTTCTATTTTGGTCTCATCTGACCACATGACCTTCTCCCATGCCTCCTCTGGATCATCTAGATGGTCATTGGTGAACTTCAAACGGGCCTGGACATGTGCTGGCGTGAACGGCGGGACCTTGCGTGCCCTGCAGGATTTTAATCCATGACGACGTAGGGTATTACTAACGGTAATGTTAGAGACTGTGGTCCCAGCTCTCTTCAGGTCTTTGACCAGGTCCCCCCATGTAGTTCTGGGCTGATTCCTGACCTTTCTCAGAATCATCCGTACCCCACGAGGCGAGATCTTGCATGGAGCCCCAGATTGAGGAAGACTGACAGTCATCTTGTGTTTCTTCCATCTTCTAATAATTGTGCCAACAGTTGTTGCCTTCTCACCAAGCTGCTTGTCTATTGTCCTGTAGCCCATCCCAGCCTTGTGCAAGTCTACAACTTTGTCCCTGGTGTCCTTAGACAGCTCTTTGGTCTTGGCCATGGTGGAGAGGATGGAGTGTGATTGATTGAGTGTGTGGACAGGTGTCTTTTATACAGGTAATGAGTTCAAACAGGTGCAATTAATACAGGTAATGAGTGCAGAGTAGGAGGGCTTCTTAAACAGAAACTAACAGGTCTGTGAGAGGCAGAATTCTTGCTGGTTGGTTGGTGATCAAAGACTTATTTCATGCAATAAAATGCAAATTAATTATGTAAAAATCATAGAATGTGATTTTCTGGTTCTTATTTTTAAATTCTGTCTTTCACAGGTGAAATGTACCTACGATAAAAAAATCAGACCTCTCCATTCTTTGTAGGTGGGAAAACGTGCAAAATCAGCAGTGGATCAAATACTTATTTTCCGCACTGTACATAGTCCGGCGGTGGATAGTGGGGGGGGTTGCGGTGGTGGAGGAGCGGGGCACACGCAGTAGCCGGCTGCTGCAGCTACCACGTGTGCCCGCTGCTAAAGGGAAATAAATATTCACCCTTCTCCACTCCCATGGGAGTGATGAGGGGTGAGTATTCATTTCTTTAATAGCGTGCGCACAGTGTCAGCAGCGCATGTGTCAGTGATCCGCTGTGCCCGCTACTAAAGAGAATGCATATTCACCCTTCTACACGCCCACAGGAGCTGCGGCGCTGCTGACACTGTGCGCACGCCATTAAAGAACAGGGATATTCACTCTTCTCCACGCACATAGTCCCGGCATGGAGAGGAGTGAATATCCCCGCAGCTCACTTCGGCATCTGAGGGCACATGACAATGACATCATGCGCTGCTTAGATGCGGAGGCGAGCTGCAGCTGGCAGAACAGGAGCAGCGCTGGAGCAGAGGGGAGGAAGGTGAGTATGAGTGTTTATTTTATTTTAATGTGTGCAGTGATGGGGGGCCATGCAAACCAGGATAGAGGGGCCATACATACTAGGATTGTGATGAGGGGGCCATGCATACCAGGATTGAGTCTGAGGGGGCTATGCATATTAGGATTGGGGATGAGGGGGCCATGCACACCAGGATTGGGGATGAGGGGGCCATGCGTACCAGGATATGGGATGAAGGGGCCATGCATACCAGGATTGGGGATGTGGGGTGCCATACATACCAGGATTGGGGATGAGGGGGTCATGCATATCAGGATTGGGGATGAGGGAGCCATGCAAATCAGGATTGGGGATAAGGGGTCCATGCATATCAGGATTGGGGATGAGGGGGCCATGCATACAGTTGGTATGGAAAGTATTCAGATCCCTTTAAATTTTTCACTCTTTATTTCATTGCAGCCATTTGGTAAATTCTAAAAAGTTCATTTTTTTTCTCATTAAAGTACACTCTGCACCCCATCTTGACTGAAAAAAAACATAAATGTAGAAATTTTTACAAATTTATTAAAAAAGAAAAACTGAAATATCACATGGTCATAAGTATTCAGACCCTTTGCTCAGTATTGAGTAGAAGCACCCTTTTGAGCTAGTACAGCTATGAGTCTTCTTGGGAATGATGCAACAAGTTTTTCACACCTGGATTTGGGGATCCTCTGCCACCCTTGCAGATCCTCTCCAGGTCCGTCAGGTTGGATGGTGGACATTGGTGGACAGCCATTTTCCGGTCTCTCCAGATATGCTCAATTGGGTTTAGGCCAGGGCTCTGGCTGGGCCACTCAAAAATGGTCACAGAGTTGTTCTGAAGCCACTCCTTTGTTATTTTAGCTGTGATCTTAGGGTCATTGTCTTGTTGGAAGGTGAACCTTCGGCCAAGTCTGAGGTCCAGAGCACTCTGGAAGAGGTTTTCATCCAGGATATCTCTGTACTTGGCCACATTCATGTTTCCTTCAACTGCAACCAGTCGTCCTGTCCCTGCAGCTAAAAAAACACCCCCATAGCATGATGCTGCCACCACCATGTTTCACTGTTGGGATTGTATTGGGCAGGTGATGAGCAGTACCTGGTTTTCTCCACACATACCGCTTAGAATTATCACCAAAAAGTTCTATCTTCGTCTCATCAGACCAGAGAATCTTATTTCTCATAGTCTCCGAGTCCTTCATGTGTTTTTGGGCAAACTCTATGCAGGCTTTCATATATCTTGCACTGAGGAGAGGCTTCCGTCGGGCCACTCTGCCATAAAGGCCCGACTGGTGGAGGGCTGCAGTGATAGTTGACTTTATGGAACTTTCTCCCATCTCCCTATTGCATCTCTGGAGATCAGCCACAGTGATCTTGGGGTTCTAACTTACCTCTCTCACCAAGTCTCTTCTCCCACAATTGCTCAGTTTGGCTGGACGGCCAGGTCTAGGAAGACTTCTGGTGGTCCCAAACTTCTTCCATTTAAGGATTATGGAGGCCACTGTGCTCTTAGGAACCTTGAGTAATGCAGAAATTCTTTTGTACCCATGGACAGATCTGTGCCTTGCCACAATTCTGTCTCTGAGCTCCTTGGGCAGTTCCTTTGAGCTCATGATTCTCATTTGGTCTGACATGCACTGTGAGCTCTGAGGTCTTATATAGACAGGTGTGTGCCTTTCCAAATCAAGTCCTATCAGTTTAATTAGCACAGCTGGACTCCAGTGAAGGAGTAGAACCATCTCAAGGAGGATCACAAGGAAATGGACAGCATGTGACTTAAATATGAGTGTCTGAGAAAAGAGTCTGAATACTTATGATCATGTGATATTTCAGTTTTTCTTTTTCAATAAATTTGCATAAATTTCTACATTTCTGTTTTTTTTCAGTCAAGATGGGGTGCAGAGTGTACTTTAATGAGAAAAAAATGAACTTTTTAGAATGTACCAAATGACTGCAATGAAACAAAGAGTGAAAAATTTAAAGGGGTCTGAATACTTTCCGTACCCACTGTACCAGGATTGGGGATGAGGGGAGCCATGCATACCAAGATTGGGGATGAGGGGTGCCATACATACCAGGATTGTGGATGAGGGGTGCCATACATACCAGGAATGGGGATGAGGGGTGCCATACATAACCAGGAATGGAGATGAGGGGCGCCATACATAACCAGGATTGGGGATGAGAGGTGCCATACATACCAGGATTGGGGATGAGAGGTGCCATACATACCAGGATTGGGGATAAGGGGGCCATGCATATCAGGATTGGAAATGAGGGGGCCATGCATATCAGGATTGGGAATGAGGGGGCCATGAATATTAGGATTGGGGATGAGGGTACCATGCATATCAGGATTGGGGATGAGGGGAGCGTTGCATACCAGGATTGAGGATAATGGGGCCATGCATACCAGGATTGGGGATGAGGGGTGGCATGCATACCAGGATTGGGGATGATGGTGTCATGCATGCCAGGATTGGGGATGAGTGGGCAATACTTACCAGGATGGGGAAATTTACCAGTAGCTGCTGCATTTCCCACCCTAGGCTTATACTCAAGTCAATAAGTTTTCCCAGTTTTTTGTGGTAAAATTAGGTGCCTCGTCTTATATTTGGGTCAGCTTATACTCGAGTATATATGGTACACCCTCTTTGAATTCTATGGTTTTATGTAGCATGACATAATAAAAGAAAAAACATCTGGTCGATCTTAAAATAAGATAAATACAACTTCAGGTGAACAGCAGCACATGACAAATTACACTGTCATTATTCATTTGAAAAAAACTGGGCCTAAAGGCAGACACAGTGTGGAAAACATTAAAGAAGTTGCCCACTACTTGGACAACTCCTTGTCATACCCCACGCTTGGCCCCGATAAAATAAAAAAAGCTTATACTCACCTCCCATGCAGGCATCGTTCCCGCGGTGAAGGCGCTCGCTCTCGTGCTGTTGTTGTGACACGTGACCTCGGCGGCCAAAAAGCGCTGGCGTCACTGTCCCCGCCTCCTGTCAAATTGAACATGAAGAGGAAGTCAGAGATCAGCTGCAGCCTGGACTTCCTCTTCATGTTCAATTTGTTCAAAGGCGGAGACAGTTACGCCAGCACTGACTGGGCGCGTGTGTCATGTGTCCCAACAACCGCACGAGAGCCCTGGGACTGCGAGTGCTGACACTACTGGAACAGCATGGGAGGTGAGTATAAGCTTTTTTATTTTATCGGGGCTGTCAGGTATTCCAACACACACAGAGGGACGACACCGGGGAGATCATGCAATATCTCACCGTGCCGTCACGCTGTCCGTATTTGTCCAGAGTCACGAGCATGCGATCCAGACTACTCTCTACGTAGGTATCGGTAAGCGACCAGTGAGCGTATGGCGCAACACCCTGGGTTCCACAGCCTGGAATACGTGTTTAACACCCTCCGTACGGTCACTGTCAGCTTCACGATTGCCCAATTATTAATACTCTCTGCCACCACCGGCTGAGTTTGAAATATAATACAGGCCTGGCCGGACGCCTGCGTTTTGGTAGCGTATATGGCTTCGGGGAAGGGAACGATTACAGAACAAAAGAAACAGAACTATTAAATTTTATGCTTAATCCAAAAGGGAGGCAGTGTTTCGGAAAAATATATACAAGGATGTTACAAAGAAAACCTTAAAATATATAGACAGTTACATAAAATAAACAGGGTAAAAAGAAGACAACTTACACTATACGATCACGGAGACGATTCAATATAGGTGGAGGAGGGGCTCCCCAGATGGATTATGCTGTTATTGAACAGGACCCGTTGCTTATAATTCTTATTCCCCCCTGGCAATGAGTGCTCCTGTCTTCTCCATGGATTCTCTTATACCTAAGGGGAGATCTGGCCACACGCCCCTTGTGGTGACATCATGTGGGCCGGTATCCAGCCTGTACATTTTTATTAAAAATGCTAACTTCTGCGATAACTCATCGCTCGTTGATCGCAGAAGCTTGCAAACTGCGCCATTTTTTCCCTTATGATTTTATCTTTATTTAGAGACCACACATCGCATAGCTGCAGTCTGCTATTCTGGTGTTTTTGCGCTACAGCTCCCTGATTTTGGTTACAGCCCTGGAAAACTACCTATACATTCCTGGTCTGATTTGGTCACTACACATATGGGTCCCGTTACTGTCGGACGTATGGAACTCATAATTCATATTTCATATCGGAGTCAGTTCGTCTGCAAATTTCCCTTTGAGGCTCGGAGAACAGCCTCACGAGTACATGCAAATTAGTGCAAGCCTGCGTTTTAATTACCTCCTGCATCTTTCAGAGATAAGATGCTTGCTTCCTAGCAAAGTTATAACACTCCTTGCCTGGCCTTGTTTGCTTAAGCTATTTCCCAGGCGTGTGCTAATTGGGGCTTTTGTGCTGAGGAAAATGGGACAGCTCGGTGCTGACAAGTGGTGATAATTTGCAGTAAGACACTGTATAATTGTCATCTCTGGACAAACACTACAGGAGAGGGCATGGGAGAAGGGGCTAATATTCTGTTAATATGTCCCTGACATTAATATTTCCCTGACATCTCCCCTTCTTTGAGGTGGCGTAAGGGGTGTTTTACAGATTGCCCCTTTAAGCCCACCTCCTGGCCCACCCTCCCTGCTGATCCGACAAGCCGCAGATTCACTTGCCTACCAACCTGAGGGTCCAGCTTTCCGATCACCCTGACTGGTTTGGGATACATTTTTTCCACACGTCTGACAGGCTATGGGTACCTTCCTCCTATATTCCTGACAGACAGGGGGGGACACCTTCCTCCTACCCTGCCTGGTTATGCGGCCTACCTTTTAACCTGTCATCATTCTTACCTTGGGAGCTGCGCTCCCAAGAGCGGAGCTATGACCAGCCATGTCGCAGTCCGTCGTGACACTGGTCGTCGGCACGGGACCACTGTTCCTATGATCCTCGTGTTTCTCCCCATCCTTCCACATCACCTCTGGAGCCGTGCTAGTCATGGGGCAGCTACCACCGACCATGTTACCATCTTGCGTGACACTGGTCACCTGCACGAGACGACCTGCTTCCTGGTGTCTGTGCCTGCTCCCCTTGCCCCTAGCACTTATACTGGCTCGCTTTAGGGGATCCTCAGCAGCATCACCCCGCAGAGTGAGGCGGCTGAGTTCCCCTTTACCATAACACACACTTTTATTAGACATCACCTTGACATTTTTGACAGCGGCATTACATGACATATCAGATCTGGGAGGGTTGTCAGGGATGTATCGGGCAACCAACCATCCCAGATCAGTTCCCAATAGCACATTAGTGGGAAGAATCTCCGACACCCCCACTTTCCTTAATCCCCTCCCCTCACCCCAGTCCAGGAAAACTCGGGCCATCGGTATGGGACGGCGAACACCCCCAAACCCGATGACAGTCAGGGTCTTCCCAGGAATGAGTTCCTCTGGTAACACAAACTCAGGGCGGATCAGGGTGCATTCTGCGCCAGTGTCCTTAAGGCCGACAGTGACCGTGTTTCCCACGGTAACGGGTTATAAGTTCTCCCGGGCCCGGCCAACCGCCCCACCCACAAAAAGAATGGCTTCGGTAGGCCCTGGGGCCTCAGGTGTGGGGTTCATCTTCTGCCTCTCCGGGCAGACAAGGGTGATGTGACCCGTTTGGTCACAAGTATAGCACTTACGGGAGTCAGATGCGGGCTGGGTGCTAAAAGATGGGGCTGGACCCGCTGAGGGCCGGCTGACTGGAACACTGGGGGTGGTCGTCGGCTTACCCCCTTTCCAGCTGGCGGTGGCTGATGTTCGCACCTCTGGGGTGCGGTTGGCCTCATAGGTATCCGCGATCTGAGCTGCTTTGGTGGCTTCCCTCGGCTTCCGGTCAAGCACAAACTGTCTCACTTCCACTGGGCAAAGATGAAGAAACAGGTCCTTCACCATCAGATCTTTCAGGTCCTCGAAGGTGGTGACTGACAGTCCTTGGACCCACTGTTCAAAGTTGGTTCTGAGCCCATCCACCAAATCACTGTAGCTATCATGGTGTCCACGTTGGAGGCCTCTGTACCTTTTCTGGTAAACCTCCGGAGTCAGCTGGTACTTTCTTATGCTTGACGGCCTCGTAGTCTCCATCTTGTTCTCGAGGGAGGGAAGCAAACACCTCCAAGGCTTTACCTCGAAGCCCTGGAGTTAAGTACCTGGCCCACTGGTCAGTGGGCAGCTGATACTGCCTCCAGGCCTTTTCAAAGCCTCGCAGAAATGTGTCCAAGTCCCCATCCTTTTCCATCACAGGAAAGTGCTCAGGACGGGGTTTAAAGCAGTTGACACTGTTGGACTCACGGGTCTGCATGGAGGATGACCCCTTCTGAATCCGGGCTAGCTCCAGCTTGTGTTGTCGGTCTGCTTGGGCCTGGCGCTCCTCTCTCAGCCTCTCGCTCCTGGAATTTCAGGATCAGCTGCAGTCGTCCGTCACGATCGTCTGCACCGAGCTGCTCCAAGGCCATCTGCAGGTGGGGGTCCACAGTACCCTGGTTGCGGGTATGGCTGGCAATCACAGGTGGGACCCCTGTAGCAGCGCGATCTGGGCCTTGGCTGGCCGCCCCATCATCAGGGCTCCACTGTCGGACAGGCTCTGCATCACCTTGCAACAGTTCAGTAATCATTTGGCCCTTGGTTTTGCCCATGGGGTCAATCTGCCTCAGCTCACAGAGGGCAGTGATAGTGGTCTTCGCCTGCTGGTGATACCAGTTCTCTCCACATGTAGCCATTATTGCCAAATAAAAGATAGGATAGAAAAACAAGAGAAGGGGAGGGGATGCAACTGCTACACGTATAGTAATGTCCCAGATAAAAAAATATTAAAACACTGAGTCTGATTTCTTAAAACTCTGCACAGAATTTTCGCAAGACCCATGCACGTTTTCAGTGACAGGAATGATTGCTCAATCCAGCCACTGATGTTCTGTAATATCCCACCGCTTGCCACCAATTTGTCAGGAATTCCAACACACACAGAGGGACGACACTGGGGAGATCACGCAATATCTCACTGTGCCGTCACGCTGTCCGTATTTTGTCTGGAGTCGTGAGCGCGCGATCCTGACTACTCTCTACGTAGGTATCGGTAAGTGACTAGTGAGCGTATGGCGCAACACCCTGGGTTCCACAGCCTGGAATCCGTGTTTAACACCCTCCATACGGTCACTGTCAGCTTCACGATAGCCCAATTAATAATACTCTCTGCCACCACCGGCAGAGTTTGAAATATAATACAGGCCTGGCCGGACGCCTGCGTTTTGGTAGCGTATATGGCTTCGGGGCAGGGAACGATTACAGAACAAAAGAAACAGAACTATTAAATTTTATGTTTAATCCAAAAGGGAGGCAGTGTTTAGGAAAAATATATACAAGGATGTTACAATGGAGTCATTAAAATACATAGGCAGTTACATAAAATAAACAGGGTAAAAAGAAGACAACTTACACTATACGATCACAGAGACGATTCAATATAGGTGGAGGAGGGGCTCCCCAGATGGATTATGCTGTTATTGAACAGGACCCGTTGCTTATAATTCTTATTCCCCCCTGGCAATGAGTGCTCCTGTCTTCTCCATGGATTCTCTTATACCTAAGGGGAGATCTGGCCACACGCCCCTTGTGGTGACATCATGTGGGCCAGTCTCCAGCCTGTACATTTTTATTTAAAATGCTAACTTCTGCGATAACTCATCGCTCGTTGATCGCAGAAGCTTGCCTTACGGGTACATGCAAATTAGTGCAAGCCTGAGTTTTAATTACCTCCTGCATCTTTCAGAGATAAGATGCTTGCTTCCTAACAAAGTTATAACACTCCTTGCCTGGCCTTGTTTGCATAAGCTATTTCCCAGGCATGTGCTAATTGGGGCTTTTGTGCTGAGGAAAATGGGACAGCTCGGTGCTGACAAGTGGTGATAATTTGCAGTAAGACACTGTATAATTGACATCTCTGGACAAACACTACAGCAGAGGGCATGGGAGAAGGGGCTAATATTCTGTTAATATGTCCCTGACATTAATATTTCCCTGACAGGGGCCAAACATTTAGATTGCGAATGGGTTGTCCAAGTAGTGGACAACCTCTTTAAGTACACTTATACTGCTTACATAGGAATTAAGAGGTTAAGTAGTAGCCAGGTGCTGTTAATCAAATGCTCTTCATTGATTGCTCATCTGCAAGTGTGATCACCTCTATAAAAGCAGAAATTTTGGTAGTTTTTTGGTCTGGAGCATTTAGATGTGTGTTAAGACAATGCCAAATAGCAAGGACATCAGCAATGATATTAGAGAAGAAGCTGTTGCTGCCCATCAATCTGGAAAGGTGTTACTGTCACTGGGCAGCACTGCTCCTTCGTTGCAGGCGGCAATATGGGGTGACATTGCAGCAGCTCGGTTTGATATTCTGAGACTTATTATGGTGCTATCTAGGCAGAGAGCTTGGAGAGTAATTCCTGAACATGCTCATCCTCTTCACTACCTTCTGTGAGCCACGGGCAGGGCTCACACTATATAAACATTGCCATTCATAAGTTATACCTGACCATGGTTCTATCCCTATACTTCTGTAGCCTGATTTTATGTGTAATTCATTTGCTGACCTCGGATTGCTTTGAACTTTTCCTTTGTTTGACGATTCTGACTTTGTTTTCTGGATTCTCTGGTTTACACCTGGCTTATGCAACCCTTCTCTGCCAGCTCGCTTCACCAGTGAGCAGTTACTCCATGGATGGAAACCCAGTGGGGGCTGTACAAGGTTAACCCCTTGTAAGGTGGCTGTTAGACACCTGGTGGTTGGGACATAAACTTGATGTAATGCATATAGGAGTAAAAGGGGTTAATCAGCCATGACAGATTGATTAGGAGCAGCTGAACAGCTGCTCACCATATCCCCACCCCTGGGTGGTATTCACTGGGTAAATTGAGAGCTGTTTTGTCTCACACAAGCTGGGCGTATGGAGGTTGCAAGTCTCCTGGATTGAATGTCATTTGCTAAAGGACATGGAAGCTGGACTCTAAAGCAGGTGGGCTAACCAGCACTATTGTATGGACTTATTACTTTATGTTTTACCTTGTGCCGGACAAAGGCTGTATTTAAGTTTTCTGGTGACATGGTTTATGAGGATTGCAATAAACCAGCCAGACTATAAATAGAAACGGTTCCTGTGTCTAAGAAGCAGAGTGAGTTGACCTACCAGACCCTGTGCAGAGGTTAGGAAAAAAAGACTTGTGGAACAATGTCCTTAGGATAGAACAAAGTGATGTTTGGCCATAATGCTCTCCACCACATTTGGTGAAAGTCAAACACAGAATATCAGCACAAACACCTTATACCAGCTCAGCTGTCAAGCAGAGTGTTGAATGAGTGATGATTTTATCATGTTTTGCTGTTAAAGGATCTGGGTACCTTTTAATCATTGAGTCGACCATTGACTCCTCGATATACCAAAGTATTCTAAAGTCAAATGTGAGGCTGTCTATCCAAAAGCTAATGTTTGGCCGAAACTGTGTCACCCAACAAGGCAATGATCCCAAGCACACCAGCAAATCTACATTATAATGATTAAAAAAGAAATGAATAAAGGTGTTACAATAGCCCAATCAAAGTCCAGAGTTAGTCCAAATTGAAATACTGTGGTGCTCTGTGCATAAACAAATGGCACAAATCTCAATGAACTTAGTAGGCTTGTATAGAAGAGTGCACCAAAATTCCTACAGAACAATATAACAATTTTGGAGTCTTTTCTAGAATGAAGAGTTTCCAACAGTGTCTGGAAATCCATTTGTCACTAACGCTGTTGGCTTGCGTGCTTTCTCTGAGCTGTTCTACTCACTGTGCACACCGCTTTACTCCTCTTAGTCTCAGGCCATCAGACAGAGCTGCCTCTTGCATCATTCCCTGCATTCTTGCATCCTCCTCTGGCTGAGAATCTCCACCTGGCTATAGGGAGGTGCCGCCAGACTCTGCAGGAATTTAACCCCTGTGCGTTCTGCAGAGTTTAACTTCCCTGGCCTATCCCCTGTCAGCAGGGGATATATTAGGCAACGCCGCCCTCTGCACCATGCCTGAACTTAAGTTCCTAGTGCAGTTTGTCTCCTAGTATCCTCTTTGGCGTATTATAGTGTTGTCTCTCCTGTTGCCGACCTGGCTAGTTTCTTCGTTTCGTCTGACCTCTCCGCTCCTGACCCCGGCTTCGTATTCTGATTCTGTGCTGCCTGCCCTGACCTTGGACTGTCTGACTACGTCTCTGCCTGTGCTCTCTGTACCTCATATCCTTGCCTGGACCTGTTGGTCAGCTTCTGCATATATGAGGACTGCCCTCGTATGGCACCTGGTGACTACCCTAACTGCCCAAGTCTTACCATCAGAGGCTCTTGTGAAGACCGAGTAGTCACTTAGTCACACCCATCTAGGGTAAGCCCAGATAGTGGCACAGTGGGTCCACACCCACCGCCGTCAAAATCAATTTACAACGGATCTTCTCGGAGGGGACTCTTTCTTGGTTTAAGTATAGTATGCTTAACGCTTGTCTTCTTCTGGGTGTACAGTGTCAATGGGTGGAGCATGCATAGAAGCACATTGAAGTCAGAGCCCTCAAAACAATACTTGATAGCGCAGGCACAAGGACTGAATTGATGTGAGCAGGCACAAAATTTTCAGCCTGGCATCAGCGAGACAGACAATTATCAATCAAAATAGGGAAACAGGCGCTAAGGATGTGACCTGGGGAGGCCTATGGAATAATAAAACCAACAGAAAATAGGAAGGTATCAATGAATTCATCTATTACCCACCTGAACATGCATGTAAACAGTTAAGGGCAGTTGGTAAACTTGCTGACAGAGTCCCTTTAAAGTTAAAGATGATGATAATTTGATTTGAAATAGAACCAAGTCAATTTGTGTCTTTGTATGATCTATGGGTCCAGAGGCCTAAAAGTTTGCCTACATATACAAACTTTCAGTGTACCAGTTGCACCTTCAATGTATATAGAATGATTTCTTCTCTACTCACTTTAACCATAAAGAACTCATTGTTTTTGTCCTCTACTAATGCCTTAGCTTACAGTATCAGATCACGCTTAGCCTAATTTACAGTCCATAGGGCATAGTTCATTGACTGCCACTTTGTTACAATTATTTTAGGTTTGGGCAGTTGCATGGCATGACATTTTCAGAAGGCGTAGATGGAAGAAACTGTAGTAAGTAACTGCATCGCTGCCCCCTGTGACGTCCTGTTTCAGGAGGGGTGATAGATGCTCCCAGGGAAATGAGTGCAGCCCCGGCTTCCTGTGACATCATGTCTGAGACTCCTCCCTATTTATCTTAACCCAAAATGTGTTTTTTTACTATACTTCCTGTGACGTTTCATTTGAGAGAAGTGTAGGATATTGTGTAATAAAGCTAATTACAAAAGTGGTTAGGGTGTAAAGATAAATATTTAGAAAGGACATTTTAGGTACTGATCCACCCCTTAAACTCAGTGCAATATATTGAAGAAGAATAGCTAAATACAATTTGATAAACAATATCGACAAATGAAATGCAGGAAAAAATTTTTTTGTAACATAACAAGTTTATTTACCATATTAATTATAAAAAAAATAGGTTCAAATGATAGCTTTATGTTGCACAAACAAAACTTTAATTCAGAGTAGGCAGAATGAACATACAAAATTTCCACCTCGGAGGTTTTATCATCTATGATGAAATATAGTTGAAATTACACATAAAGCAGCACAATAGTGAAAAACAGGTCATGTCATTCTATTTTTGGAATCCAAAATGAATTAAGATTTATTGCTTTTTCTCACTCTTATCAATATACAACTTTTGTTACATTAAAACCTAACCAGGTCATTTTATTACAAGTAGCTATAGTGGCAAGATTAATATTTCAAAGTAATTCAGATTTGCAGGGGTATACTTTTATGTATGCGCTTCATATGTTACATATCACACTATAGGTGAGCAGCTGAATATCAACACTGCTAAAATTGTACATGTACTATATGAGTTAAAAATAATAGAATTCTATACATGTCTATACAAATTAAAAAACATGATATTTTAGGTCTTGCAAAGTTGACATTTTTCATTTCTTTTTAATTGGTAAAAAGGTCATATTTACAGGCATTCTTTTAAAAAGCTGAATTTTTATGTAAATACAACTTTGCTCAATCATGAAAATTTATGCAACTCCCTATTATACTAATTTCTTGCCTTTTGCAAAAAAAAATACTGTCAGCGAATGGCTTACATTTAGAGATGGTAAACCTGCCCTTATCATGTATAGCTCAAAATGGCATGTTCAGGGGTTTGCTTCATGTGAAAAAAACTCTGATCTTTGTCATATGGGAAGAGAGCTTTCATGTAATAATTCAGCTGAATGATCAGTATATTTTCAAGATAGATTCTCTGCTTCTGAATGGAAACATGTTTCTGTGCTCTAGAGGTCTCCATTCAAAGGAGGCCACCTGCAGCATCTTTTAGCCGCTGAAGCCACTGCCATTCGCTGACTGCCGGATGGTCCTTAGAGAAAATATTGCCCAGATGGGACAATCCCTTTATCCTTATTTATAGAAAAAAAAAGTGATCCCACATAATGTCCTCTGCTCAGAGTACTTATGTTCTAGAAGCTTTTTAGGTAAAACTACGTATTCTAAGTCATGGTTAACATTCTTTCTCAAAGACTTATGCTGGTTATATACTTGAAACAGCCTTCTGGAGATCGTTTTTTTAACCCCTTAACGACCTTGGGTCTTTCTGTTTTTGTGTTTTCATTTTTTGCTCCCCTTCTTCCCAGAGCCAGAACTTTTTTTAATTTTCATTCAATATGGCCATGTGAGGGCTTATTTTTTGCGGGACGAATTGTACTTTTAAATGCCATCACTGGTTTTACCATATCGTGTGCTGGAAAACGGGAAAAAAAATCCAAGTGCGGTGAAATTGCAAAAAAAATGCAATTCCACAGTTGTTTTTTGGGTCCTTTTTTTACCACGTTCACTGATTGCTAAAACTGACCTGCCATAATTATTCTCCAGGTCATTACAAGTTCGTAGACACCTAACAAGTATAGGTTCATTTTTATTTAAGCAGTGAAAAAAAAATCCAAAGTTTGCTAAAAAAAAAAAAAAGGACACCATTTTCCGAGACCCGTAGCGCCTCCATTTTTCGCGATCTGGGGCCTGGTGAGGGCTTATTTTTTGTGCGCTGAGCTGTTGTTTTTATTGATATCATTTTGGGGTAGATACGATGTTTTGATTGCCCGTTATTGCATTTTATTGCAATGTTGCAGCGACCAAAAAAACATAATTCTGGCGTTGAGAATTTTTTTCTCGTTACGCCGTTTACCGATTGGATTAATTCTTCTTTTATATTGATAGATCGGGCAATTCTGAACGCGGCGATACCAAATATGTGTATGTGGTTTTTTTATATTATTATTTTATTTTGAATGGGGCGAAAGGGGGGTGATTTAAACTTTTATATTTTTAAAAACATTTTTTTTACAGTTTCTGCATGCTTCAATAGTCTCCATAGGAGACTAGAAGCAGCAACTGTCTGATTGCTTCTACTGCATAGAGGCGATGAGCAGATCGCTTGTATGCAGCAGAAATGCTCACTTGCTATGAGCGCTGACCACTAGGTGGCGCTCAAAGCAATTGAGACATGACAACCACAGGCGTCTGCTGCAGACCCTGGGTTGTCATGCCCACCCATTGGTGACTCGCGATCAGGTGACAGGGTCACCGATGGGCTGGGCTTAGGACGCGCTTCCCGGAAGCGCAAGTTAAATGCCGCTGTCAGAGATTGACAGCGGCATTTAACTGGTTAACAGCCGTGGGTGGATCGCGATTCTACCCGCGGCTGTTGCGGGCACATGCCAGCTGTAAGAATCAGCTGACATGTGCCCGGTTCAGTGCGGACTCAGCGCTGTAACTGGGCCCAATTTTATCTCTAAGTATTTTGAAACACAACATCCTTAATTTTTCTTTTTACAAAATCCACCATCTGGGGAAAGTCATGAGGCCATCATATATATGAGAGCTTAGATTAATCCTCACAGGCAGAGGGAAAAAGATAACTTTTATCTAATGTTTATGGATAGTATTAGGGTCTGTTCATATTTCACTTTTTCAGGAGTATTTCCTGGTGTATACCCCCAACAGAAGACTAGTATATCCTTTTTGGAGCCTATGGATACATTTGTGTCAGGGTCTTTCCCAGCACAAATGCAGAACAAAAATATGAATATACCCTAACTTTGCCAGCAACATAATAACGACATAATAAATATGTGGGATGTTGTTCACCATGCCATAAGAAAGCTTTGTCTATGTTTTCACCAGCACAGCTACAGCTAGTCTGTGATACGACCAGTGTTTTTTTTTTTTAATCAATTGATCAGGAAATTAATCACCTGACCGCTGTGTAGAAGAATGCTTTCCTGGTACTTATGAACACACATTAAACCCATTCCTAATTCACACACATCCATGCATAAATTGTTGGTTTACTACTCTGAACTCGTCAACATAATACTTTAAAAAATTGTTCATAAAATATTGATCTGTACATATTGTGCTTCGCTGATGAGGGAATATAGGTTTCCCATTAATACAGATGCTCTGTTAACGGCACCTGAAAAAAATCGGTAAGATAGTGTTCATTATCATACATAGCCTAAATGCAATTTTTCCCCCCAGCAGAGTATTTCCAAAGCTTCAAAGGAACAGTCATTGGAGATTTCGATTATTGACTTGGGGGTTCACAGTTTTTAATGCTAAGTTTAACTTTTTGTACTGCATTACTAATAAAGCCTACAATTTTTGTGGACTCTTGAAATCAGATTCTAATAGCCAATGTATCATTTCATGATAGAATCTATTGAGATTTGGATGTATGTGGCATTCCAAATTGCAACATCACCTTGAAATCTGAGCCAGGAGTTAAGCTCTGAGATGTTCGAGGATAAATGTACATCGTATCAGTGGGCCTTCGCCAGTTGTCCTCACAGTTAAAAGTCAGCTCTCTCTTCAGATGTAAGGATAACTGGGGAGTGCTGCCTCGGTAAGGTCTTTGACAAAAATTCTCACTTGTAGAAGCAGAAACTACACGTCTATGTTTTCTGCCAGAACAAAGGCAGGGTAATTCTGCATGCACATAATGTGGGCCAGGTCCTAGTGATGAGTGATGATGCATTTTCTCTCCATAAGGAGTTAAATATTCCTGTATGCACTTAGACAAGAAGTTTGGGCTGCTCCTGTTTTGAGGTAAATAGTGATTCTCATCCACAGGTACAGGTAGAGTGCAAGACTCTTTCACGTGAGGTGAAAGGTAACAACAAGTGTCTTCTCCATGATGGTTTACAATTCGAACGCTTTCTTCATGTTGGGACAAATATTGAGACTCATCTTCCTTAAGAGGTAAATAGTGGGACTCTTCCTTATTTAATGGTGCATAATGGGAGTCCTCTTTTTTGGGGCAGAAAAACCGGGAGTCCTTGGATTCGTATTCATATTGACTATCTGTGGGTAAATTAGAAGATGATAGGTGCATGTCATGGTGCAATAAACTGGCGGATGAATTTTGCAATGAGTAATTAATGTATTCTTGGGAATGAATGATTCTCTTGTGCTGTTCAGGTGTCTGTTCAGGGGTTGGTGGAATACCGCTGTGATCCTTACTGTGTCCAGGATTCCAGCCATGTTGTTTTATCGAGGTGAAGACAGGGTCACGATCTGGGTGGCCTAAGTCTCTACTTCTACTCACACTTTTCACAGAATTGTCCACCATGAGGCTACTGTTCTTCTCTTTTTGTCTGCACCTCAGTTTCCTGCTCTGTTGAGAGCTCAACAAGCACACCCCTAGACCTGACAATAGCGCGCCCACAACAAATGCTGCCACAGTGGAAACAACCAGCATGTTGACAGATACTTCAACACCTCTGTGTTCCATAAAGCTCTGTGTGAATAAACCTGTTGGAAAAAAACAAGTGTAAATATTAATTAGGTCAAACATAAATTTGTAAGCCAATATTTCATGCATGCTTATGGCATAGATGAGATTCATATGTACATCCAGAGGATGGCACAGGTCCCGGAGTTGTTCGGCAAGTGGGAGCTGTAACATCTTTGTATCTCTAATCCAGGCCCACTTTGTCTCATTCTTTTCCATAAAACATAACTAGTAAAACATATTTGTGGTTCGAGTGCTATCCGATAAGAAAAAAGGCCGCACTCAGACCAATGTTATTCAATGCCCGATTGAATAACATTGGTTGGAGATAAGTGATTTTTTTCACTAACTGAATCTGCATGCGAAAAAAAACTGCACCATGCACGAT
Source organism: Phyllobates terribilis (assembly GCF_046119375.1). Taxonomy (NCBI): domain Eukaryota; kingdom Metazoa; phylum Chordata; class Amphibia; order Anura; family Dendrobatidae; genus Phyllobates; species Phyllobates terribilis. Next base: position 727,487,534 of record NW_027362761.1, on the reverse strand, counting down.
TTTCCTCCAAAAATCAGATGAGACTCACCCATACAAGTCTATGGGTGTAAGAAAAAAAAATTGGATGCTATACAGAGATATATATGTATAGCATCCAAGTTTTCACAGATACATTACACTTCTGTAAATGGTCCTGTAAATAATTAATAGATGCGGTTTTAAAAAAAACATATTGCATACGGACTGCACATGGATGACAAGTGAGAAAAAAAATTGTCCCAATTTTCTGGATGCAATGCACGATTTTTTATACTGTCATTTGACACTAGCCAAAATAATGATCAATTTGTATCTTTGGGCCTAGTTAACTTGATACTATTTTTTAGATGTATATATTGGTTTTGCACATATGTATGTGACCCCTAGTAATACTGGTATGGTGCATAGAGAAATATATGCACCATACCATCATATGGGCAGTCCAGAATTGTTTAAAGGCATAGTAATCTTAGTGTATGTAAACTTTTGATTTTGCAGTAAGTAATAAAAATGCCTTAAAACATTCTCTCTCTCTCATTATTCTGCCATTTGGCAAATATTAAAATTTATGGTAATCCTAATTGACCTAAAACGGGAAAGGTTTATTCTGATTTCATGTCAGATATTGAGAAAAACATGCATATGTGTCTTTTTATATAGTGTACGTAAACTTCTGGTTTCAACTGTATATTGTGTATAAAATGGAAATAACTCTTTAAGGCTTAAATTAGGTGACTTTCCTCAGAGGTCAATTAAACTCACCATCACAGTTTCCAAGTTGAGATGTTTGCTCTCCGCCGAGGTCTTGCTCGTGATGAGCCCTGGAAAACATTCATGTTAGTTAAAGCATTGAGACCTATGGGATAATACACTAATATGAATGCTTATATACAGTTATATGAAAAAGTTTGGGCACCCCTATTAATCTTAAGCTTAATGTTTTATAAAAATTGGTGTTTTTGAAACAGCTATTTCAGTTTGATATATGTAATAACTGTTGGACACAGTAATGTTTCTGCCTTGAAATGAGGTTTATTGTACTAACAGAAAATGTGCAATCTGCATTCAAACAAAATTTGACAGGTGCATAAGTATGGGCACCTCACCAGAAAAGTGACATTAATATTTAGTAGATCCTCCTTTTGCAAAACTAACAGCCTCTAGTCGCTTCCTGTAGCTTTTAATGATTTCCTGGATCCTGGATGAAGGTATTTTTGACCATTCCTCTTTACAAAACAATTCCAGTTCAGTTAAGTTTGATGGTTGCCGAGCATGGACAGCCCTCTTCAAATGATCCCACAGATGTTCAATGATATTCAGGTCTGGGGACTGGGATGGCCATTCCAGAACATTGTAATTGTTCCTCTGCATGAATGCCTGAGCAGATTTGGAGCGGTGTTTTGGATCATTGTCTTGTGTAAGATCCATCCCCTGCGTAACTTCAACTTTGTCACTGATTCTTGAACATTATTGTCAAGAATCTGCTGATACTGAGTGGAATCCATGCGTCCCTCAACTTTAACAAGATTCCCGGTGCCGGCATTGGCCACACAGCCCCAAAGCATGATGGAACCTCCACCAAATTTTACTGTGGGTAGCAAGTGTTTTTCTTGGAATGCTGTGTTTTTTTGCCGCCATGCATAACGCCTTTTTGTATGACCAAACAACTCAATCTTGGTTTCATCAGTCCACAGGACCTTCTTCCAAAAAGAAATTGTCTTCTCCAAATGTGCTTTTGCATGCCTCAGCCGACTCTGTTTGTGGCGTACTTGCAGAAACAGCTTCTTTCGCATCACTCTCCCATACAGCTTCTCCTTGTGCAAAGTGCGTTGTATAGTTGACCGATGCACAGTGACACCATCTGCAGCAAGTTGATGCTGCAGCTCTCTGGAGGTGGTCTGAGGATTGTCCTTGACTGATCTCACCATTCTTCTTCTCTGCCTTTCTGATGTTTTTCTTGGCCTGCCACTTCTGGCCTTAACAAGAACTGTCCCTGTGTTCTTCCATTTCCTTACTATGTTCCTCACAGTGGAAACTGACAGGTTAAATCTCTGAGACAGCTTTTTGTATCCTTCCCCTGAACAACTATGTTGAATAATCTTTGTTTTCAGATCATTTGACAGTTGTTTTGAGGAGCTCATGATGCCACTCTTCAGAGGAGATTCAAACAGGAGAACAACTTGCAAGTGGCCACTTTAAGTAGCTTTTCTCATGATTGCATACACCTGGCTATGAAGTTCAAAGCTCAATGAGGTTACAAAACCAAAAAAAGTGCTTTAGTAAGTCAGTAAAAAGTAGGTAGGAGTATTTAAAACAAGAAAATGATAAGGGTGCCCATACTTATGCACCTGTCAAATTTTGTTTGAATGCAGATTGCACATTTTCTGTTAGTACAATATACCTCATTTCAAGGCAGAAACATTACTGTGTCCAACAGTTATTACATATATCAAACTGAAATAGCTGTTACAAAAACACCAATTTTTATAAAACATTAAGCTTAAGATTAATAGGGGTGCCCAAACTTTTTCATATAACTGTATTCTTCAAACACCTAGCAGTTTAGTACTAAATAATTACTGTACTAAGGCTATATTCACATCTGTGCCATAAGCTTTGTCAGAAGTCTTTGTCACAGTTTCTGTCAAATTTCAGAGGAAGAATAGGACAAAGCTATTGATGGACACCACGATGGAACCCATTTAACTGCATTATAAATCAATGGGGGCTCTTCACCACTGTTTATGTCATGTGGTGGATCCAACAAAGTGTCTTGGTTTCTGTTCAGTAGATAGATGTGAACAGAGTCTGAACTGCTAAACAGAAATACTTCAGAGTAGAGATGAGCGAACATGTTCGGAAAACGTTCACTTTTTTCAAATTCGGCATGAACATTGCACATTTGGATTTGTGATCGGACATCCGAGCGTTTTTACTGAAAATCAGCCCAATTCGGCAAAAGTGCGGTAAATGATAGCTTTTCCACTACTGTATTTTTTAGGACTTTGGCTAGGATAGTGGTGCTGTATGATGAGTGGGGGGACGTGTTTGATGAAGGGAGGGGGCGAGGAGAGGTCAGAGTAGCGGCGTGCTGTTAATCTTATTTTTTTTTCTTAATGTGTGCAGATTCCGGCAAGCCAATCAGGGCACAGGAACCATCCACACATCCAGACCCAAGGTCTTGTGCCACTAGCTGCTTAAGTCACATGTCCCTCTCCATATAAAGAGCAGACATGTTGTTTTAGCGCCATTTTGTCAGTGTAACAGCGCAGAGAGGCTGCTCCTGACTCTTCTCCTGGATACTGAGAGATTGAGATAGTTAGCTATTTGGTTGCTTCTAAGTCAGATAATTTAAATAGATAGGATCCTGTTTGGCTGGGAAATCGACCTTCCAGCAGATCAATCGGTTTTGCTATTAGTGTGGTCCAAACAGAGACAGAAGGCCACATTTCAGTATAGAACTCTGTTATGCTGATATAGTGCTCCATGCAGGAGAACACCTTTGGAGCTCTAATTTTTTCTGTTTCTGTTCCTACTGTGCTACATCAAGCAGGCCACAGCTTGAAATTCTTTTGCTCTGAGATTCAGTTGTATACAGGGCTCGTCCACAGTAAAAAATCTATTTTTTTCTGTTTCTACCGTGATACATACAACAGGCCACATCTCAGCTTGTAATTTTTTGTGCAGAGATTCAGCTGTTTCCAGGGCTCCACAGTAAAAAAAATCTAATTTCTTCTGTTACTAATGTGATACATACAGCAGGACACATCAGAGCTTGTAATTTTTCGGCGTATATATTCTACTGTATCTAGGCCTCATCCATAATAAAAAATCTAATTTCTTCTGTTACTAATGTGATACAGCAGGACACATCTGAGCTTGTAATTTTTCAGCACATATATTCTACAGTATCCAGGCCTCATCCATAGTAAAAAAATCTAATTTCTTCTGTTACTAAAGTGATAGATAAAGCAGGCCACATCTCAGCTTCTAATTATTTTGCACTGAGATTCTGCTGTATTCAGGGCTCCACAGGAAAAAAATCAAATTTTTATGTTGCTTATAGCGTGCTTCAACCATACTATCTGAGCAACATGAGTGGGAAAAAGCAACGTCGCGGTGGAAGGGGAAATAGGCTTGGTGTTCAAGGTGTATATGGGGTAGGGGGTAATGTTAGTGAAAGACCTAGTGAACCAACACTGTCATGTCCTATTCAAAGACAACTGACAACTTTTGTTACTGGATGGGCTACTCCACTCCCTTTCTTTGGCATACTTTCAGCAGTATGCCTAGTAGATGAGGGCCAGAAAAAGCATGTGCTCCAGTGGATGGCAAGTGCTGCATCAAGTGGCCTTTCCTCCTTGATCTCAACATCACACACAGTACAGTCCTCAGAGGTGGCACCCCAATTGTTTCCCCCCTCGTCACAACTCTCCAACCGGCCATCTGACTGTAGGGAACCACAGATGGGCGAGTCTGCAGAGCTGTTCATACATTCTATGCTATGGGCATCAGAGGTCTGCTCCAAAGATTCACAGATTCAAGAGGAGGAAAGCATCTGCACCGATGTACAAAATTTTTTTCTGTTGGATCCGGGGCAGGATGAAGTAGGGTCCGAGCAGAATCCTGACCCTCGTCACCAGATCTTAACCCTCGTGGGGAGTTGATCCTGATGAGACTCAGATATCTGAGGTGCACAAGGAGTGTACTGTGCTGTCAGGGAAGGAAGAGGAGGAGGGTGACTCTTAGGGCGGGGAATGAGAGAACAGAGAGGATGATGATGAGGTTGTATATCCCACTTGGTGTGAACCCAGAGCCACGCAGCTGAGTAGGTCAACAGAGGAGGTGGAAGAGGAGGAAGACGAGGAGGTTACGTTGCGGCTTCCCGCACAGACGCGGAATGATGCAACCATGACAAGCACTGCATCATCAGCCACAACTCTGGCTGTGGCCAGCAGCAGTCGCGGGTCTGCAGTGCGCCACGCCAGCATGTCGCCGACAACATCAAGCATTCCTTGACTAAATCTATGTCTGCCAGAGTGCATTTTACCACAGACTCTGGACGAGTAAGCATGGACAGGGGCGTTACATCTCACTGACTGGGCACTGGGTGACTCTGGTGGCAGGCGGGGAAGGGGCTGCTCCACAAGTCTTGGAATTCCTAAGGCTTGCGGGACAAACCTCTGTATCTAACACTTCCTCCACTGCTTTTGCCTCCTCCATCTCCTCTAGGGCCACCACCTGCACCCTCAACCTCTGACTTAACTAGACACGCGTTCCAACAGTGCAGAATCCCCACCACCTACATACTGCGCAGCCAGGGCTCACCGCAATCAGGCAGTGTTAAAATTAATATGCCTTGGAGATCGCAGTCATACAGCTCAAGAGTTGTGGACAGCTATCCAGGCTGAATTTGCGCAATGGCTGTCTCCACTGAACCTGGAGCCAGGGAAGGCCTTGTGCAATAACAGTGCAAACCTGGTAGCGGCCCTACACCAGGGCAACCTCACACATGTGCCTTGCATGGCTCACGTCCTCAACCTGGTGGTACAGCAATTTGTCCGCCAGTAACCCGGACTGGATGTGCTTCTGCAGAAAGCACAGTCACTGTGTGCTCACTTACGCCGTTTGCACAGAGGTCTTTGGTCATACCGGTTAACCGGTTGATACGCGATGTGCTGACAAGGTGGAATTCCACTCTGCACATGTTGCAGCGACTGTGGCAGCCCTGACGCAGTATCTCATGTCATATAGCCTGGGCCAACACAGTACGGACGTGGTGCAAATCATGTTTGCGGAGTGGGTACAGATTAAGGACCTCTGCACCCTTCAGCACAGTTCTGAAATGGCTACTACGATGGTTAGCGCTGACGATGCCATCATCAGCATCACTATTCTGGTCATCTACATGACTATTCTGGTCATCTACATGCTGGAGTACACTTTGAATAGTCTGCGGGAAGAGGTGGTGGTCCCAGAGGAAGAGGAGTAAGCAGAGGGGGATGCGGAAGGGATAACAATGTCTCTTAGTTCCACACTGTCGTCACCCAGGTGGGTGCCAACACCCTGTATTACAGTGATCGAGGGGGGCTCATGTTACCAGACAAACTGTTAGTGAAGGTGCAGGAGCCAAGGAACAAATGGAGGAGGATGAGGAGAAAGAGGTGATGGGCGAGCAACAGTCAGGAGATGAAAAGGATAATGATCCCTTCTCTGTTGTCCGTGGTTGGTGGGAGGGGACGGAGGAAACAAGCATCAGTGTTACCCAGTCACCAACACACCATGGGCTTGGACCTCATGGAAGAGCCCAAAACATGAGCACCTTCTTGCTGCACTATCTGCAACATGATCCCCATATTGTTAAGATTTGAAATAGTGCTGACTACTGGATTGCCACTTTGTTAGATCCACGGTACAAGAGTAAATTTTGCCAGATGCTTCCTGCCCTGGAAAAGGACGCCTGTGCTGGAGTAACGAAACACACTTTTACACAACCTAAGGAGAGGTTTTCCCAAAGACAGCAGTGAGGCACACAGTGTGCATCGCAGCTCTGGTGTCACGCCAGGTGTGGGAAAGACTTAGTGCAACACAGAGGGAAGAGGGAAAGGGAGCCCAGACACTAGGGAAAGGGGGAAGTGGAGACCTCCTAGACTGGTCTAGTTTCACCCTATCTCAACTACCGTCCCTATATTGCCTCTTCAGCAATCACTGCACGCATGCCTCGCCCTGTCTTTCCTTGGCATATGGCTAAGGCTAGGGATGGGAGGAGATAAGCACTAGTCGATCTCCACTAAACTCTTTAGACAACAAGGGTAGACAAACAGGGGAAGAATGCTTAGCTTTAGAAGACTCCAGACAAATGCGAACTCGGCCTCAAGCTCCAGAGAGGACGAAGTACTGCTCTTGCTAAGCCTTCACAAGTAGAAATGAATATAGCCGGCACCTCCCTCTCAGACACACCAGGTATATATACACCCAGGCCAGGGAGCTAATTACCAGATGGAGGTAGCCTCTAGGTCCTAGAGACAGCCTCTCGTCTAAGAAGATGTCTGTAATGCCAAATGTAGAGATCTCCTGCAACCAACTGCAGAGTGACTGTTTGTCACCTCTGATACACCCATGACATCTGGACTTCCAACCCAAGGAACATCAATTCATCAACACAAAAACATTAGCAGCAGTGTAAGTGGCAGAAGCTATTTCTGTGAGTCGTTTCACACATTTTTTAGCCCAGCTCGTGCACCAGCACAACAGAGTACAAGTCTGACATGTGGTGAACAACTGGAGAGGATGGTGCAGGAGTATCTAGAGCTCAGTATCAATACCATCAGGGAGGGTTTGGACCATTTTACATTTTGGTCTTTGGACAGCTCGCCTGTCACGTCGTGGAGGTTTTATAATGCCGGCAGACAGCGTTCTTTCAGAATGTGTCTTCAGTGCTGCTGGTGGTGTCGTGACAGATAAGCGCATCCAGCTGTCCCCTGAAAGTGTAGACTACCTAACTTTCATAAAGATGAACAAGTCATGGATCTCCAAGGACTTTTGCACCCCAATTGCTAACTGTGCAGACTAGGCGATGGTGTATTTTTTAGTGTGCTGCATTGGTCTTGCGTGTTTGCAGTCTGTGATATCTTTGTCGTGGCTTCTGTGCCTGCTGCTGCTGATGTCTGCCCCTAATTTTTTGAAATGTGGAGACTCCTGATTGGGTCTCCATCTGGTGGGTTGGCTGTAGTGGAAGGGTGTCGGTCCACCATTATACTAGTTCTACTCTGGTGAAATTGATGCTCCTAATTTGAGCTGTTTTGGCTACTTTAGGGCCCTTTTGAAGGTGT